>NW_026459986.1:0-55370 GCF_021730395.1 Mercenaria mercenaria | reverse complement strand
GATCATAAGCCTTGGTTTACCTGTGAGAGATGTTTACAGAAAAGTATGGGCACTGGAACATGGAGAGGTAAATGTTGAGGTTGCTCTTATAACTCTTTCTAGACACACACCTCTTCAGATTGAGGAGACATGTGAATCTGTTATTGTGCATCCTTGCATCCAGATGGTCTTCATGTGTTCTAACTTCCTAGTGCCTAAGTACTCATTTAATATAAGGGAGAAGAGTTTAAGCTCCAGTTGTCACATTAGAAAGTCAAATATTTCTGCCTAGGTGTCTGTCTGTGCCTGGTATAGTACATGTTGGAGCACCTGGAATCTTCTTTCACCATTAAAGCTGGAAAGTTATCCTCTGATCTGTGTCAGTGTTACTTAAAACAAAAACAAAACACTGATGATTTCCCATTGTATACCATGTAGTTACAGATAATTGTACCCCCCCGACAACAAAGTTGTAAGGGGGTGTATACTGGTTTCAGGTTGTCTGTCTGTCTGTCTGTCTGTCTGTCCGTCTGTCTGTCTGTCCGTCTGTCCGTAGACGCAATCTTGTGCGCACCATCTCTCCTTATCCCCTTGACAGAATTTAATGAAACTTCACACAAGTGATCAGTACCAACCCTAGTTGTGCATGGTGCATGTTACATTCTTTTAGATAAATATTCTGCATAGTTATGGGACTTTGTTTTTTGTTACTATACTGTATACATACAGTCTATATACATACAGTCCACATAATTATGCAATCTTGTGTGCGTCAAATTGCAATGTACTGTGTCAGTGCATGCGGGAGGTACATTCATCACCTTTAGTGATAGCTCTAGTTTTTTTTTATTTTGGTACTCATCTCCAGTGAACTCCTTTCTTGTACCCTTAATGCTTACCTTTCAAATGTTACTCCTGTCTTTCTTTGGAAAATACCTTTTATATGTCTAACATAGGTTGATCTCAAACCCTTATGAAAATGTTTTTTTCTCACTTATCGGACAAAAAAATCTCTATTTTTAGAAATGTTGGAAAATCTTATCTCACATGGGTTATCTCACACTCCTGTGACGGACTACTTCATGCACTGAATATACGTATTATTTATGTAAAATAATTAAAAATCAGGTACCTTTATCTTTTCTCTCCGTTCCTTATAGTGTATTTCTCGATTCAAAATTTGTTACTTTATGATAAGAACATAGTGTTATGCTACAAACGATAAAACTAAGGCGGAACTTTGTTATTGTGCGTCACTGAAATGTCATGACGTCACTTCTGCTTACGGACGTCAGTTTCCCGTGTTTTAAATAGTTCCATATTTTCATGCTTGTTTTCATTGTTTCTGTTGTGGTAAGTGAGAAATAGAATCCCATCATTGGTGTTCGGTGAAGATCGGAAATCCCAACCCTCGGGCGCACCGCTCAAGTCTTAAACTCGGCGCAGCTTCCTTTAAGACTTGAGCGGTGCGCCCTTGGGTTGGGATTTTCTGATCTTAACCGAAGACCAATGACAGATTCTCTATATCTTTTTGACTACCAATTTAAATTAAATTTTATGCTCAAAACAATAGAACAGTCTTATTTGTCATGGTTAACAGGGAGAGCCAATGCAGATTATCTATCATATGAGAGGACTGTTGGGGGATGCTACAGAGGACATGGTTAACTCCCTTGATACAGACACACGGGAAGATGGACAAAGAGGAAGTGTACAGAATGGCCAATGTGCTCGCTACATGTGGTGGTCTTAAGGTGATGCTGGACAGGTAAAATACAGAAGTTACTTCTACATGTTAATTTCATATACTGTCACTTCCCATCACTTTCCCAAACTAAGATATTTTGTTGAGGGATTTATTTTTGCAGTTTTTGCTGACTGTGGGTATATGGGAAAACATGTATTTGTGGAAATGCTTTGTTATAAATAGTTAGCCATATACTGCTAACATTCTACCAGGAGCACCAATTCCAGCCATTCTGAAGAATTTGATAAAATTTGATACTATTATCTTCCCTTGTTTATTAAGATCAATGCTATGCACAGTTGTCTCTCTTTCACCGTCTAAGCTCAATAAACAAATCAATATCGGATTATTTAGCAAGGAGAGCAGACGACATGCTTCAGCTATTTCCGATTAACACCTATGGGAGGTGCTGAAAGATCTGTAAAAACCTGAGAATAGAGAATTCATTTTATACCAATATGTGATATTCCTACTTCTGGGACAACAGTTTGAATAGTCAAGTATTAATGGTCTTACAGACAGCTCCTGTTCTTATAATAATATTGTCTAGAAATTATATCAGTTTGCCAATATGGGAAAAGGACACATGTTTATCACAAACTGGCTTCATACATTGTTGCCAGTTGCTTTAATGTTTCAAGGATTTCACATTTAATATAGGGTAAAATATGCATATGGGATATAATTCTGGCAGTTAAACTCTTTCTTGGTTATATTGTTTAAGATTGTCTTACAGGAAAAAGAAAAGAAATGAGCTCAGGAAAGACAAGATACAGCAGGTACAAGTTCTTAAGACATTCATGGAAACATCAGAGTTCAGCAGCTTCTTGAAACAGGTAATTTGATGCACAGTCTGTTAACAACATCATTAATTTTATCAGTAAGTATGACAACAAATATAAGGAATTGAATCAACTTTTATTTCATCTGTACAAACAGGTAATATGTTTATACAGCAATATAACACAGTGTCCAAGGTACAAAGTCATACAGTTGAATTTTAGCTCAGCTATTCAAAGGTTAGGCCACACCAAATTGATTACTTGGTCAACGGATTTCCCGCTCCTTTTTTTTTCTAAAAGTCAAAAACGAATTATTTTTTTTGAAAATCAGCTTCCGCTCGCTTCAGTTTTTGCAGACCGATTTCAGAATTTCAGAGCGGGCGTTTTTCACTGTTTAGGGGCCTTATTATCACTGTGAAGCAACAGTAATTCCTAAAATTTAATACTTTTTATCATAATTGTCCATTAAAACACCAGAAGAAAATGTTTGAGGCTCTGTGTTGCCCCAGTTTGCAAAACTGACAGCCGAAATGACAGTTAGATTGTGTAAATAAATCCTTGAAAGATCATTAGAAAGAGTTTCCGCAAAACTTTTTTTTTCTCAAGATGAACATCAATTTCTCATCAATTAAAACAGTACCATTTAATACCGTATAATGGCTGGTGATTAAAACAACATTTTGCTGCAATCCTTAAAATTATACACATATATCAGCAGTAATTTGGTAGTACTTAAATGATGAACAGGCGGTATAATTATGTCTCCCCCCACTATGTTTTTGCCCTGTCCTTCCATCCGAGCCCACGAATGAACATTTGTTGGGTACAGAGAACAATAGGTAACGGTAAATTCTATTCATTCCGTAGTGTTTATTGGGTACTTTTTGTCGCATATTGGGTACTTTTTAACAAAAGAAATACCCAATAAAGGTCCATCTGTGGGAAAGTCCGTCCGTCCGTACATTTCATTTCCGAGCAATAACTGGAGAACCATTTGACCTAGAACCTTCAAACTTCACAGGTTGGTAGGGCCTGTGGAGGAGACGGCCCCTATTGTTTTTGGGGTCACTCCGTCAAAGGTCAAGGTCACAGGGGCCTGAACATGGAAAACCATTTCCGATCAATAACTCGAGAACGACTTGACCCAGAATGTTGAAACTTCATAGGATGATTAGTCATGCAAAGTAGATGACCCCTATTGATTTTGGGGTCACTCCTCGAAGGTCAAGGTCACAGGGGCCTGAACATGGAAAACCATTTCCGATCAATAACTTGAGAACGACTTGACCCAGAATGTTGAAACTTCATAGGATGAGTGGTCATGCAGAGTAGATGACCCCTATTGATTTTGGGGTCACTCTGTTGAAGGTCAAGGTCACAGGGGCCTGAACATAGAAAACCATTTCCGGTCAGTAACTTGAGAACCACTTGACCCAGAGTGTTGAAACTTAATAGGATGATTGGTCATACAGAGTAGATGACACCTATCGATTTTGGGATCACTCTGTTAAAGGTCAAGGTCACAGGGGCCTGAACATTGAAAACCGTTTCCAATCACTAACTTGAGAACCTCTCGACCCAGAATGTTGAAACTTCATAGGATGGTTGTTCCTGCAGAGTAAATGACCCCTATTTGTTTTTGGGGTCACTCCGTTAAAGGTCAAGGTCACAGGGGCCTGAACATTGATAACCATTTCCGATCAATAACTTGAGAACCTCTTGACCCAGAATGTTGAAACTTCATAGGATGATTGAACATGCAGAGTAGATGACCCCTATCGATTTTGGGGTCACTCTGTTAAAGGTCAAGGTCACAGGAGCCTGAACATGGAAAACAATTTCCGATCAATAACTTGAGAACCACTTGACCCAGAATGTTGAAACTTCATAGGACGATTGAACATGCAGAGTAGATGACCCCTATTGATTTTTGGGTCAGTCTATTAAAGGTCAAGGTCACAGGGACCTGGTCATGAAAAATCATTTCCGGAAAATAACTTGAGAACCACTTGACCTAGAATGTGGAAACTTAATAGGATGATTGGACATGCAGAGTAGATAACCCCTATTTATTTTGGGGTCACTTGATCAAAGGTCAAGGTCACAGGAGCCTGAACAGTGACTTGAGAACCACTAGGCCAAGAATGTTGAAACTTAGCGGGATGACTGGACATTCCAAGTAGATGATCCCTATTGCAGCCAACCATCAGTGTCTCTTTGACTTTCGCTCCTGACCCCTATTGACTTCTTGCCTATAGGACTTTGCATTGGGAGAGACATGCACTTTTTTACAAAAGCAATTTCTAGTTAAGTTTGGACTTCACATACAGTGTTACATCATAAATAATGTATTGTTGAAAAAACTTTGATTTTAAGGACTGGAACGTTGCTTCTACATTTCTGACCTAAATTTGCTTCTACATTCTGACCTAAATTTCTAAAACACATTCAAGATACATGTACCTAGCAAAACATACAAATCTGAGAAACTTGGGTTTTCTTGAAAGTTTGGCTGACAGATGGTCATAGTTTCTGAATCTTTCACAGGGATAACTGGGATGCCCAGGAAGCTGGGAAGACTTCAAACAGATGGACACAATTTCTGCGTCTATTGCCGGACTGGGCTTTGCCTCTGCTGACACATATCTAAAAGAGGATCCAAAGTAAATGATCCAAGACCCGTAGTCCCTTTCCTAGCTATCTCCCTCTAGCCCAAGGATCTCTGTTGCTTAAACCAGACAGGTCCCGCAACAATTCCCGAAATACCAATCCCATCTTGAAAGAACTCATGTTTCAACACAAGTACAAAGGATGTTGTGGTTAAATAAAGGCTGCACAGCCATATCTACCATCAGTTTTAGAGACTGCAGTGTCACACTGGAGATAAGTTGATATTGCCGCCACTTAACAAAATCCACACGTCCACGTACTGAGTAAGGGTTAGCAAGCCAAAACCAGACCCATAAGTGAGACTCTGGCACAACGTGCCCCTACTGGTCTATCCATCAGAAGAGGAGACCGAACACATCCCATAGACCCAGCCCCTCCAAGCCGATGTTTCCATAATTGTGTAAAGCCATAGTGTCAGGAGCAAGGTCCATACGGTAATTTTTAGCTCACCTGAGCACAAAGTGCTCAAAGGTGAGCTTTTGTGATTGCCCACTGTCCGTCGTCGTCCTTCAGTCGTCCGTCCGTCGTCAACAATTTGACTGTTAACACTCTAAAGGTCACAATTTTGGCCCAATCTTAATGAAACTTGGTCAGAATATAACCCTCAAAAAAATCTTGGACGAGTTCGATATTGGGTCATCTGGGGTCAAAAACTAGGTCACCAGGTCAAATAAAAAGAAAAGCTTGTTAACACTCTAGAGGTCACAATTTTGGCTCAATCTTAATGAAACTTTGTCAGAATGTTACTCTCAATTAAATCTTGGACAATTCTGATATTGGGTCATCTGGGGTCAAAAACTAGGTCACCAGGTCAAATCAAAAGAAAAGCTTGTTAACACTCTACAGGTCATTTGACCCAATCTTATTGAAACTTGGTCAGAATGTTACTCTCAATTAAATCTTGGACAAGTTCGATATTGGGTCACCTGGGGTCAAAAACTAGGTCACCAGGTCAAATCAAAGGAAAAGCTTGTTAACACTCTTGAGGTCAAAATTTTGGCCCAATCTCAATGGAACTTGGACAGAATGTTATCACAATTCAGTCTTGGACGAGTTCAGTTTTGAGTCATATGGGGTCAAAAACTAGGTCACCAGGTCAGATCATAGGAAAAGCTTGTTAAACACTCTAGAGGTCACAATTTTGGCCTAATCTTATTGAAACTTAGTCAGAATGTTACCCTCAATAAATCTTGGAAGAGTTTGATATTGGGTCATCTGGGGTCAAAAACTAGGTCACTGGGTCAGATCAAAGGAAAAGTTTCTTAACACTGTAGAGGCCACATTTATGACTGTATCTTCATGAATCTTGGTCAGAATGTTTTATCTTGATGGTTTCAAGGTCCAGTTTGAATCTGGGTCATGTAGGATCAAAAGCTAGGTCACTGGGTCAAATCAAAGGAAAAGCTAGTTAAAACTGTAGAGGCCACATTTATGACCATATCTTAATGAAACTTTGTCAGAGTGTTAATCTTGATGAGCTATAGGTCAAGTTTTAATCTGGGTCAGGTGAGGTCAAAAACTAGGTTACTAGGTCAAATCAAAGGAAAAGCTTGTTAACACTTTAGAGGCCACATTTATAACTTTATCATCATGAAACTTAGTCAGAATTTTAATCTTGATTATCTTTAGTTCAAGTTTGAATCTGGGTCATGTGGGGTCAGAAACTAGGTCGCCGGGTCAAATCAGAGGAAAAGCTAGTTAACACTTTAGAGACAACATTTATGACCATATCTTAATGAAACTTGGACAGAATGTTAATCTTGATGATCTTTAGGTCAATAGGTCAGGTGAGCGATACAGGGCCTTCATGGCCCTCTTGTTGTCATAACCCAACCCTTTCCCACAAAATATGCACAGTAAGGGTAGAGTAAACTACCAATCTTGGAATGAAGGAATTAGTAAAATGGACGTAAAGGACACAGATCCCCAAACAACGACACTGCAGTTTGCGACGTAGGACAAGTATTGCTCAACATATATTTTTTCCATTGTTGAGCACTGTCATGGAGATGGACTTGATGTACATGCACTTAGGTCAAATGCAGGAAGATGGAACCCTGTCAGAGAAGGTGGTACCGAATACAATGACAGTTTCTAGTGGTGGCAACCACCAGGCCTGTATGCCCTCATGACCTAGACAAAACAACGATAGATTAACTGTTGGTACCCAACATTATTAAAAGGCAACTGCCCAGTGTGACTGAAGTGCAGTACTCTAGCAAGCTTTTGATGTTGAATTGGGTTTCTAGTATGGGGTCCACAAACCTTTGGAAGGAAGTGGCCTCCAAACTTCACACAAGTAGCTTGACTTTTAGTAACAATATTCCCCACTATTGTTATTGGTATACCCTGCACAAAAATGTAGTGGACCGTCGTGAAACCACGCCCCGCCAGGTAAAACTACAGGGTTCGCACAGGCTTGAAAAGTACTTGAAAATGAAGGGCAGTCTTGAAAAGTCCTTGAAAACACAATTTGTCTTGAAAAGTGCTTGAAAATTGCCCAAAGACCTTGAAAAGTACTTGAATTTCTTATTTTGTCGTATGCTAGACAATTAAAATCTCCCCAAAAACCAAAAGTAAATCTTTTAGAATAAAATGGCAAGTTTCGAACAATGGGCAGAGCTACGAAAACGCCGTAATAAAAAAAGGTCGAATGTGTTCGGGACGAAAGCAAAGTTTGGGTACGAATGTTTCGTACTTTCTGTTTAGCGTTGTCTCCCCTGACTAAAATGGCGTCAATTCGTCACGGAGCATGAATCGCAATTCTTATCGTAATGGGAAAGTGTGTGACAGTCTAACGGTACCCCCACCCCAAACAGTTACCATTCTGTTTGCATCATCGAGTGCTAGTATTTCAAACTAAGTATAAGAAAATAATGTACTTAAAGCAGAAATTATATGGACAATGCAAACCAGAAATATACCTTAAACAAGTCCAATGAAAACATTAATAAAATATTTCAAACCATGTTTCCAGACAGTAAAATAGCGAAAAAGTTTGCTCTTGGTGAAAGAAAAACTGCCTATATCTGTGTATTTGGCCACTTTAAAAGCTTACTGACTGAAAAGATCAGGGGACCATTTGTCGCTCTGATTGATGAAACTTGAAATAAAAAGATGCAAGAAAAACAGATGGATCTTCATATTAGGTTTTGGGATGCAGAATCACAGCAGGTAGTAACACGGTATTATGGTTGAATAAGTCCTTGAAAACTATAAGACTAGTGCTTGAAAAGTCCTTGAAAAGTCCTTGAATTTGACTTGGCCTTGTCTGTATGAACCCTGAACTAGAGCTATCACTAAAGGTGATGAATGTACCCCCCGCATGCACTGACACAGTACATTGCAATTTGACGCACACAAGATTGCATAATTATGTGGACTGTATGTATATAGACTGTATGTATACAGTATAGTAACAAAAAACAAAGTCCCATAACTATGCAGAATATTTATCTAAAAGAATGTAACATGCACCATGCACAACTAGGGTTGGTACTGATCACTTGTGTGAAGTTTCATTAAATTGTGTGTAAGGGTTTGGTTGATTAGGCACGCACAAGACTGCATATGCAGACTGTATGTACATAGTATGTTAACAAGAAACAAAGTCCCATAACTCTGCAATTTTTGTCGCTGAAAGAACCTAACATGCCCCATGCACAACTACTGTTGTTACTGATCACTTGTGTGAAGTTTCATTAAATTGTGTCAAGGGGATGAGGAGAGATGGTGCGCACAAGATTATGTCTATGTATATAGTATAGTAACAAAAAAACTAAGTCCCATAACTCTGCAAATTTTTTTTCGGAAAGAACCTAACATGCCCCATGCACAACTACTGTTTTTACTGATCACTTGTGTGAAGTTTCATTAAATTGTGTCAAGGGGATGAGGAGAGATGGTGCGCACAAGATTGTGTCAATGTATATATAGTATAGTAACAAAAAAACAAAGTCCCATAACTCTGCAATTTTTTTTTCTAAAAGAACCTAACATGCCCCATGCACAACTACTGTTGGTACTGATCACTTGTGTGAAGTTTCATTAAATTGTGTCAAGGGGATGAGGAGAGATGGTGCGCACAAGATTGTGTCTATGTATATATAGTATAGTAACAAAAAAACAAAGTCCCATAACTCTGCAAATTTTTTTTCTAAAAGAACCTAACATGCCCCATGCACAACTACTGTTGGTACTGATCACTTGTGTGAAGTTTCATTAAATTCTGTCAAGGGGATAAGGAGAGATGGTGCGCACAAGATTGCGTCTACGGACAGACGGCCAGACGGACAGACAGACAGATGGACAGACAGACAGACAGACAGACAGACAGACAGACAACCTCAAACCAGTATACCCCCCCTTACAACTTTGTTGTCGGGGGGTACAAAAAAATGCACTATAGTAATAGATTACCTCTGCGGCGGTCTCATGTGTACTATCAATTTTTGTTTTCTTGAAAATAAAACCAATAAGATTTGCTGTATCGTTTATTTCTCTTTTTGTGCCCCCCCCCCCCCCCCCCCCCCCCCTATGAGTGGTGGGGGCATATAGATTTGGTCTTGTCCGTGCGTGCATCCGTCCGTCTGTCCGTCCGAAGTTCGTGATGCGCCTAGCTCGAAAAGTATTTGATACAAATTGATGAAACCTTGCATGAATGTTTATCATGATATGAACTTGCGCATCTCCTATTTTTCATCTGGCTCCGCCCCCTATTTTCAGAGTTATGGCCCCTGAAATAGTCAAAAATGCACATTTTCACCTTGTGACACGCCTAGCTCAAAAAGTATGCGATATAAATTGATGAAACCTTGCATGAGTCTTAATCATGATATGAACTTGCGCACCTCCTATTTTTCATCTGGCTCCGACCCCTATTTTTAGAGTTATGGTCCCTGAAATAGTCAAAAATGCACATTTCCTTCTTGTGACATGCCTAGCTCAAAAAGTGTTTGATATAGATTCATGAAACCTTGCATGAGTCTTAATCATGATATGAACTTGCGCACCTCCTATTTTTCATTTGGGTCGGCCCCCTATTTTCAGAGTTATGGCCCCTGAAATAGTCAAAAATGTACATTTTCACCTTGTGACATGCCTAGCTCAAAAAGTATTTGATATGGATTCATGAAAAACTTGCATGAGTCTTAATCATGATATGAACTTGCGCACCTCCAATTTTTCATTTGGGTCCGCCCCCTATTTTTAGAGTTATGGCCCCTGAAATAGTCAAAAATACACATTTTCACCTTGTGATGCACATAGCTCAAGAAGTATTTAATATAAATGGTTGAAAACTTGCATAAGTCTTTATCATGATATAAACTTGCACACCTCTAATTTTTTGGCTGGCTCCACCCCCTATTTTTAAAGTTATGGCCCCTGAAATAGTAAAAAAATGCACTTTTTCACCTAATTATCTGCCTAGCTCAAAAAGTATCAGATGTAAATTCAGGAAACCTTGCTGGAGTCTTTATCGTGATGTGAACTTGCACACTTGGCATTCCTCTTGAGAATCTTAGCTCTTATTACAGAGTTATGGCCCGTGAAATAACCAAAATAGTGGATTTTTTGTTTGTGATGCTCATAGCTCAAAAAGTAAAGGGCCTAGAATAATGAATCCTTTTCATAAAATGATTGTTGAGGCTATACCCCATTAAAACTGCAAACAGTTGAATTATTGGCCCTCATTTATGACAAATGTACCAGTGGGGGGCACACCCTGTGTCCTACAGACACATTCTAGTTAAAATCTAAATATTTTTATTAATAAATTATAAGAAAGCAATTGTTTTCAATATCTCGGAATGGCATCTTTCAAAGTGAAATGGTCTCAGTTCAAACAGACAACAAAAGGTGGGATTGTCCTTTGTTACGATCTGTTGAATTTCATAGATCAAATGGCCAGAATTATCGGCAATTAGCATGCAGTATGTGTACTAAGACAGTGCAGCTGTACATACCAGAAGTTATGTTGTGTATAATGTAGTAAGAGCTTAAAATATTTAGATATATATAGAGAATATTAGGTTACTGTCTTACAAATTTAAATTTATTAAGTGAGTCGGAGAAAATATAACAGTCGAGGCTCTGCCGAGACTTTTATTTTTTCGTAGACAAACTAATGTTCTATTTATCCTACCTTCTGATCTAAAATCATTCTTTAATTAAAATTAAAAATTTACCACCAACTAGATCTGAGTCTGTCTTGCACAGAAATTAATACGCCCCACCATTACACAAACAGGTCTTTAAAATAAAAATATTATAAAATCAGAGCTGAAAAACAAAGGCTAACCTTGTTTTGCTTTGTGTCCGACTTCTCAGTTCTGCTGAACATTAATGAATAATTTTAATTTGCTGCCAAGTGAAGTTTTGTCCGAAGTTCAGTTGAATGCCGGATTACCCATCCTCACCAAGCAAACAATTGACTTGACTTATATATACACACCATAACGCCGCTTTACAGAACAAATAGGCAAACCGTTTCTTCGATGATTTTATTCAATGACACTCCATTCCAGATGCAATATATTCCTAGATTGAAGTGTAGAAAACTAAAATCCTGAACAATCGCTATACATGAGTCACTTTCCGTTTCTCTGAGCGTTTCCGTTCTAAAAACTTTTTGTTGTAATTGCAAATACGGTATGCATACACTATACATTTGTGACATGGTCTCATGTACCTAATAAAAGCGCGTTTATGAAAATAATTGCATAAATATGTCTTTTAGCAGTTATTCTCAAAAACAAGATGGCGTCGTTTTAAAAAAAATCCAAAAAAGTAGTCCGCCAAGCTTTATCTAGTCACTGACCAGATAAAGCAAAATTTATCTGACCCATTAATTTTTATGCCCCCGAAGGGAGGCATATAGTTTTTGAACCGTCTGTCGGTCTGTCAGTCTGTCGGTCTGTCAGTCTGTCCGCAATTTTCGTGTCCGGTCCATATCTTTGTCATCGATGGATGGATTTTCAAATAACTTGGCATGAATGTGTACCACAGTAAGACGACGTGTCGCGCGCAAGACCCAGGTCCGTAGCTCAAAGGTCAAGGTCACACTTAGACATTAAAGGATAGTGCATTGATGAGCGTGTCCGATCCATATCTTTGTCATCGATGGATGGATTTTCAAATAACTTGGCATGAATGTGTACCACAGTAAGACGATGTGTCGCGCGCAAGACCCAGGTCCGTAGCTCAAATGTCAAGGTCACACTTAGACGTTAAAGGATAGTGCATTGATGGGCGTGTCCGGTCCATATCTTTGTCATCCATGGATGGATTTTCAAATAACTTGGCATGAATGTGTACCACAGTAAGACGACGTGTCGTGCGCAAGACACAGGTCCGTAGCTCAAAGGTCAAGGTCACACTTAGACGTTAAAGGTAATTTTTCATGATAGTGCATTGATGGGCGTGTCCGGTCCATATCTTTGTCATTCATGCATGGATTTTAAAATAACTACGCATGAATGTGTGACACAGTAAGACGACGTGTCGCGCGCAAGACCCAACTCCATAGGTCAAAGGTCCTAAACTCGAACATCGGCCATAACTATTCATTCAAAGTGCCATCGGGGGCATGTGTCATCCTATGGAGACAGCTCTTGTTGCCTTTATTTTGCATGAAGGTAGGATAAAAAGGTTTAATGTTGATGTTTTTGAAAATTTATTACATGAATAAATATTATTCAGTCAGTATTTCAGATATATTGAAATGATCAAACAAAATTTATATTTAAAAATGTAGAGCTATTTTTGACTTGAACAAGTCTTAAGGTATTGGACCCGTAATAGAGTACCTCTTTTTTGAAGAGTATTCAATTTCTACCATAAACCTACTTTGACTGCAATTTCCAGGGGGTGTAGGTTCAAGCCCCACTGGGACCAAATTTTTTTTTCCATATTTTCTTTTTTTAGCTCACCTGTCACATAGTGACAAGGTGAGCTTTTGTGATCACCCTTCGTCCGTCGTCAGTCTGTGCATCCGTGCGTGCATCAGCAATTTCTTGTCTGCATGATAGTGGTTTCATTTATGAGTTTATTTTTACCAAACTTGCACACAACTTGTGTCACCATAAGATCCCAGTTCCTTTCTTTCAGAGTTATGGCCCCGGAAAGGGTCAAAATTAGCCATTTTGACCTTATCTGCACAGTAGCAGCTTTATTTATGATTTGATTTTTACCAAACTTGCACACAACTTGTATCACCATAAGATCCTGGTTCCTTTTTTTAACTGGCCAGATTCCATTATGGGTTCCAGAGTTATGGCCCCTGAAAGTGCCAGAATTATCTATTTTGATCTTGTCTGCACAATAGCAGCTTCATTTATGACTTTATTTTAACCAAACTTGCACACAACTTGTATCACCATAAGATCTTGTTTCCTTTCTTGGCCTGGCCAGATTCCATTATGGGTTCCAGAGTTAAGGCCCCTGAAAGGGCCAGAATTAGCTATTTTGACCTTGTCTGCACAATAGCAGCTTCATTTATGATTTGATTTTTACCAAACTTGCACAAAGCTTGTGTCACCATAAGATCTCAGTTCCTTTCTTGAACCGGCCAGATCCCATAATGGGTTCCAGAATTATGGCCCCTGAAAGGGCCAAAATTAGCTATTTTGACCTTGTCTGCATAATAGCAGCTTCATTTATGATTTGATTTTAAGCAAACTTGCACAAAGCTTGTGTCACCATAAGATCTCGGGTTCCTTTCTTGAACCGGCCAGATCCCATAATAGGTTCCAGAGTTATGGCCCCTGAAAGGGCTAAAATTAGCTATTTTAACCTTGTCTGCACAATAGCAGCTTCATTTATGATTTGATTTTTACCAAACTTGCACACAACTTGTATCACCACAAGATCTTGGTTCGTTTCTTAAACTGGCCAGATTCCATCATGGGTTCCATGGCCCATTAAAGGTCCAAAATTTGCTTTTTTGGCTTTTGCAGCCATATAGAGACTTCATTTATGGTTTGATTTGATACAAACTTCCAAAATATCTTCAACAACAATTAATCTTGGATTCCATGACGAATTTGTCAGATCCAATTGTAGGTTACATAGTTATTTTATATCTGATTACCTTCCCTGATTGTAATCAAAATGGATTTATATTGGTAGGTACTTATAGGACTTATTTGAAATTTCATTCTTGTCATTAGTTGGACTGAGACAATCAGGGTAGATAACTATGGACTGATTTTTTGTCAAATTACCTCCCTTTATTTCATATTAAAATGGGTATATCTCTGTAACTAATGAAGATACTGTTCTGAAATTACATTATGTCAACAGATGGACTTGGACAATCAGTGAAGAATCATATTGACTGAATTTATGACAAATTACCTCCCTTTATTTTTAGCTCGACTATTCGAAGAATAGTCTAGCTATTCTACTCACCCTGGCGTCGGCGTCGGCGTCACACCTTGGTTAAGTTTTTGCATGCAAGTACATACAGCCATCAATTAAAGGCATATAGCTTTGAAACTTATTTTTTCTTTTTCTAGGTCAATTACCAACCTCTCTGGGTCAAGTCCCATAACTCTGACATGTATTTTGAGCAAATTATGCCCCCTTTTGGACTTAGAAAATTTTGGTTAAAGTTTTACATGCAAGTTACTATCTCCAAAACTAATGCAGATATTGATTTGAAACTTCACATGTGTCTTCGGGGTTATAAAACTAGTTGATAGCAGCAAGTCCCATAACTCTGACGTTCATTTTGGCCAAATTATGCCCCCTTTTGGACTTAGAAAATTCTGGTTAAAGTTTTGCGTGCAAGTACATACAGCTATTTCTAAAAGGCATATAGATTTGAAACTTATTTTTTCTTTTTCTAGATCAATTACCAACCTCACTGGGTCAAGACCCATAACTCTGACATGTATTTTGAGCAAATAATGCCCCCTTTTAGACTTAGAAAATTTTGGTTAAAGTTTTACATGCAAGTGACTATCTCCAAAACTAATGCAGATATTGAATTGAAACTTCACATGTGTCTTCGGGGTTATAAAACTAGTTGATAGCAGCAAGTCCCATAACTCTGACCTTCATTTTGGCCAAATTATGCCCCCTTTTGGACTTAGAAAATTCTGGTTAAAGTTTTGCGTGCAAGTACATACAGCTATTACTAAAAGGCATATAGATTTGAAACTTATTTTTTCTTTTTCTAGATCAATTACCAACCTCACTGGGTCAAGTCCCATAACTCTGACATGTTTTTCGAGCAAATTATGCCCCCTTTTAGACTTAGGAAATTTTGGTTAAAGTTTTACATGCAAGTTATTATCTCCAAAACTAATGCAGATATTGATTTGAAACTTCACATGTGTCTTCCGGATTATAAAACTAGTTGATAGCAGCAAGTCCCATAACTCTGACGTTCATTTTGGCCAAATTATGCCCCCTTTTGGACTTAGAAAATTCTGGTTAAACTTTTGTGTGCAAGTACATACAGCTATTTCTAAAAGGCATATAGATTTAAAACTTATTTTTTCTTTTTCTAGATCAATTACTAACCTCACTGGATCAAGTCTCATAACTCTGGCATGTATTTTGGGCAAATTATGCCCCCATTTGGACTTTGAAAATTTTGGTTAAAGTTTTACATGCAAGTTTCTATCTCCAAAACTAATGCAGATATTGAATTGAAACTTCACATGTGCCTTCGAGGTTATAAAACTAGTTAGGAGCAGCAAGTCCCATAACTGATATGCATTTTGGTCAAATTATTCCCCCTTTTGAACTTAAAACTCTTTTGATATTTAACCTTTTTGGGTAATATTTTCCTGCTTCTGTGACAATATTTCGAATAGTCGAGCTTGGCTGTCTTATGGACAGCTCTTGTTTATCTAAATGAATACACCTTAGCAGCTTCTAATGAGATTGGTTTGAAACGTTATTTATGTCATCCATGGTAAGAAATAGTCATATTAGATAACTCTTGATTGAACATTTATCGATATGAATACTTTACTAATATATTGTTGTATAGGCTTATACTCAGTATCTTCTACATGGATAGACCAATGCATGATTACCTCCCCTGATTTTAATAAAAATGGATTTATCTCGGTGAATATTTATAGAACTCATTTGAAATTTAATTATTATCTTTAGTTGGACTGAGGCAATCAGGGTAGATAGCTATGATCTGATTTTATGTCAAATTACCTCCCTTTGTTTCAAATTAAAATGGGTGTATCTTGGTAACCAATGAAGATACTGATTTGAAATGTCATTTGTGCCATCAGATGGACTCAGACAATCAGGGTAGATAACTTTTGACTGAATTTATGACAAATTACCTCCCTTTATTTGATGTAAACGAATAACTCAGCAGCATCTATTGAGATTGGTTTAAAATGTTATTTAAGGAGGTAGGTTACCTTGATATTTGTAAGTGCGCATGTCCAACCGGAAGCTAACGTGACGATTTACGACGACGTTTACGACAAACTAAATGTATTTGTATATCCATTCTTCTGGAAATAAATCTTGAACCTGCCTCCGATCTTATGTTTAATGGTTTAATAATGCAGAAATAATGAATGAATTGCCGCAGAAACACTTCAAAACATTGTTGCCTTAAAATGACGTCATTGACGTCATGACGTTACGTGTCAGTTACCGTGCAAAATTAATAGCTTTTATTTTGAAAGTACGTTATTCTGTGCTTTTTCTTTATGTGAACTATTTTTAAACAGCCATTATTTTCTGAAATACTTTTTATTAGTCTTTTGCTCTGAAAAATGATCAATATTTTGCTTCTTTTATGTAATTATATTGAAATGTTATGCGGAATGTAAGAAAATGGATGATGGTAACTGATGTGATTGGGAATATAGTTGGCTGAAAGGTAACTTATTACGGTCATTTACAAATAAAAATTGGACAGTTTGATTTGTTATACCTATTTCCCAGTTTCCGTTGATAATTTGTTACTTAAACACTAAAACTAAGCTCTAAAATTGTTCAAATTTCAGTATAAAATTGTGGTGTCTTGAATTAAATTGATGTTACCATGGAAACGAAGCCCGTGACCTATATCGAGGGCTCAGAGCGAAACTAGTCTATCTGCTTCTATTTCTATATACACTTAGACTAGTTTCGCTCTGAGCCCTCGATATGTCTAATTGTAAAATTCAAAAGCGTTGACACTGGTCTATTTAAGGAACACAGCTTCGGCTTTTTATTTTCATTTCAACAATATCCATGAGAATAATAGCAGCATGCAGAACGATTTTTCAATAAAAATGTCAGACGACGGGCACTGCTGTAAGTATTTTAAGCTGTGAAATTTGTTAAATTAACTGCAGTTCATACGAAAATATTACTAACGTTAGAAATAAGATGTTTTAAAGCTACATTAACAAGAAAGATAATTTTATATAATATTTTTTTTATAAGAAATTACGATAAAAAGCAACATATAAGCTATTTTAAACATCTCTGTTGCCATGGTTACTCTAAACTTTAAGAAAAACATAGTACCATGTAAAGTTCTTGGTATTTTGCTAATCATATTACCCAAATATTCCATGTTGGTCAATAACAGAATGGCACTGAAGCCGCCGAAAAACCCGTTTTCATACATAATTGTTGAAAAATGAGAGAAAATGCGTTACCATGGAAACACGAGCCCCGCGACATATACATTTTAAGCTTTTATTAGAAAGCTAATGCGCATACTAGTAAAACTATTAATTATGCAGACTTCTACGGATAACAATGAAACCAAAACACACTGAAAAGTGTTAAGTATCCGTATTTTCCTTCTTCTTTCTATATAAAATACCTTAAGAGGGTCATGTACTTCAAACCTGGATAAAAATTGTACTTGAAGGGACAGAGATAAACGGAACTGAGATTGTAGCAGTTAAAACATTAAATTACACGAAATACAAAAAATCACTGCGGTTCAACTAATTTGAATTTACCCTGGTAACAAGGTAACCTACCTCCTTAAGTCTTACAGGACATGTTAGTAGTCATGTCAATAGTAGTCAGTAGTCATGTTAGTACAAAGATGCAGCATTTGAGCCTAGGACCCTTAAACTTGGTATGGAAATTGGCCCTGACTAGGTCAAAAGGGACTGTTACAAGAAAATGTTTATCCTGATGATATTTAATGTGTTTGCCTATGTGCTGTTTGTCAAAACTTGATCATATCATTTTGAGCAATGGTACACAGGTGAGCGATATAGGGCCATCATGGCCCTCTTGTTTCTAGTAAGTTTTTTATTTTTCAAAACTTACTATGGGTTTATTGTAGAAAGGTGGACAATTTTCATTTTATAAGCGATTTCTTGCTGTTCAAAGTGAATTTACCTCGGAATCAGGAGGGGTAGAGTTAGACATCTTTAAAAATACTGAGTTACATGTGGTAAAAGTACTCTATTTTGCCTTCATTCTTTAGGTTACATATTGTGGAAGAAATGAAGGTAGGTTTTACTTCTGCCTCCAGGTTATTTTTGAATGAAGTGAGCAAAATTCAAAACAGACTCATAGGATTCGACCTTAATTTTTCAATGTTGGAGTTAGAATTCTGTCTCATTAAATCTCTTTATTTGAGGCACCCTAGAAAAAATGATATTTACAATTTTATTTTGTGTTTTATAATTGTTTAACAATAGTTTGATGTGTCTTTTATCAAAATTAATGCTGTAATGCATTTTCTGCAAACATTTTAGATAGTGGCCATCACATTGAAATTTGTCTCTGCTTGAGCTTGAGGAAATACCATAAAAGATACAAAATTTACAAAATATGGCACAGTAAAAGTTGTTTAAAATTTGCAGCACAGTGCGAAACATGGTCAACTTTAAGAATATACCAAGCAAATGTCATTTTTTAAACATTACTATTAGGGGTCCAATACCTTAAAAGTTGGTTGTTTATCAGAGTTTTCACCATGAAATTCTTGTTCTTTAGATATGTTTATGAAATTTTAAATTTTTGACTATAGAGTGAACATTAACTTTAAACAGTTGTTTCTTTTAAGATTGAAAGACTGGAGAACAATTGATATAAAGACAGTGGATGGCACTGACTACATGTTTGAGAGCATGTGATCTGATAATGACTACAGGCCCAGAGTTGGAGCCAAGACACAGTTAGGCATAGTCATGGAGCCGTTGCCATCGGTGTTACTGTACACAAAACTTGGTAGGCTGATTGATTAAGTCAGGTATAAATTCTATGATTTTCTCTATGCTCAATTGTTTTCAAAGGCTGTCTCCTTTGAAAAATGTTTCTCAGGTTTCAGTCAAATTTTGAAAAAATGATGATTTTGGTCATTATAGTAATGTGTTGTACTATCTGGATCAATGCAGACAACTAATTGTAAAATAGTTGAAATAATTTTATTTACTTGAACAAAAAAAACAATAAAAAAGGAAGTCTTACTGTGGTTGTACTGTTCAATAAAACGTATTTCCACAATATATGACATCCAGCATAATAAATTTATCCTTGTGGACACTTGCAGCTTTTCATTATACAACAAACATGGACTTATTTTATATGGAAACTTACTAACATAACCATGAGAGCTACAAACTTTTATTGCATCACCAACAGTCCATTATTAGTGTCAGAGTAATGGCTTTATAGGTGTTTTCCTTATATGACTATATAGAAAACTGTAACAGACTCAGCATCAAATTATTAAGAGTTCAGTATGTTTTAACAGAAGTAACACAAGAAGAAAATGTTTATATAAATCTTCCTTTCAGCCTAGACATGGGCACATGTGGACAGACTGGAAGTTCTTGTGTATGAACCACTCATGAGGAGTGTACATTTTGCCATACAAGTTTGAACCACTCATGAGGAGTGTACATTATGCCATACAAGTTTGAACCACTCACGAGGAGTGTACATTATGCCATACAAGTTTGAACCACTCACGAGGAGGGTACATTATGCCATACAAGTTTGAACCACTCACGAGGAGTGTACATTATGCCATACAAGTTTGAACCACTCACGAGGAGTGTACATTTTGCCATACAAGTTTGAACCACTCACGAGGAGTGTACATTTTGCCATACAAGTTTGAACCACTCACGAGGAGTGTACATTATGCCATACAAGTTTGAACCACTCACGAGGAGTGTACATTATGCCATACAAGTTTGAACCACTCACGAGGAGTGTACATTTTGCCATACAAGTTTGAACCACTCACGAGGAGTGTACATTATGCCATACAAGTTTGAACCACTCATGAGGAGTGTACATTTTGCCATACAAGGAAGATAAGGAAGCAGAGAAGGACCAGGAACCACAACTGCTGCAATGGGAAACCCTTGTAACTGGTAGTTACTCAACTTAAGTTATTGTTGATTTAAAGAAATTTGTTTTTTCGTATCAGTAGGTCAAGGTAAATGTCACTGACCTGAATGAGACTGAAAACTCTTTCAGGTCAGTAACTGAAGAATGCCTTGGCATACAGTCCTCAAACTTCATAGGTAGATTGCCTGTGGTCAGTAGATGAGCCCTGTAGCTTTGTGATCAGTAAATAAAAGGTGGAGGTCACCGTGACCTTGAGATTGAAATTGGTTTTTGGTCTGTAAGTAAAGCATGCTTCGGTCTGCAGTTCTCAAACTTCAAAGGATGATTGCTTATGGTCAGTAGATGACTCTATACCCCTTTTAGTTTGGAATCAGAAGGTCAAATGACAAGGTGACAATGACCTCGTGACTGAAAAAGGTTTGCATGCAGTAACTTAAGATTCCTTGAGCAAATTTCATCAAACTTAATAGGATGATTGCCAGTGGTCAGTGGATGACCTCTTGTTTTGTGGATCAGTAGCTCGAAAGTCAAGATCACAGTGACATTAAGATCCGCTCAGTAAGTACAAAGAGCTTTGGACTTCATAGGATGATTGCCTGTAATCAGTAGATGACCACTAAACTTCACATGTCTTCCACATCATGAGTTGACCTCACAGGGCAAGCTGCATAGCTGAAATATTTCATTAAAATTAGGCGCCATTTTCAACTTAAAAATTTTAAAGTTCTGCATGTAAGCAGGTATCTCTAAAACAATTAAACCATCATACTCCACACAAGTCTTTGATATTATAAGATGACCTCATAGAGCAAGTTTCATAACTAGCTTTTATTTTATTAGATTTAAACCCTCTTTTAAATGTTGTGCGAGTTCTGCATGTAACCCGGTTTTGCAGACTACTAAACCAAATGTTTTCAAATTCTTTGGCATCATGAGAAGCTCTGACTTGGCATATTTAACAACTTTAGCTCATATTTTGGCTAAATTATACCTCTTTTCACTTAAATATTTTGATGGAAGTTTTTCATGTAAGCAGGTTTCCTTGGAACTGTTGTACTGAATGCTTTCAAACACTTCATAATAAGTCTTTGCCAATCATCAAACAGCTATTTTGAGCCAGGTTTCGTATCTCTGACTTACAGTTTACAAAATCCTGCCTAATTTTCAACTTTATGTTAAAGTTAATAATAATTTGACTTGTTATTACCAAAAGAACCAGTCTACTCAGGAAACTAGTGTTGTCAAACAAACTAAGTCTGCTATTACTCTGCTTGGTTGCATTCTATGCTTCTAAAGGATCTTGTTACAGATTTTATTGTTAAATGTTCATTCTAGTGTAACCATTTATATTTCGTTTTTGCAAGAAAGCCATTACTACACTAATACCAGTAGATATTAACTTAGAAATCCTTGTTGTTCTTAGGGGATATTAGAATATAAGAACGTCATATGTCTGCATAAAACTGCCAAGAAACACAAAATTGTATGGTGACAATATTTTATGATTCTGTTTTATTTCATACTCGTGCCAATTTTTTTCAGGTACATGTATATACTCTGGTTACAGATTTGCAGTATCAGCCAGCATCCACAGACATTCTAAATATAGGACCAACACAATCAGACAAGTTGGCAAGATGTTATTACGTTCAAGAGTGGTGACATTCTGCCCAAGATTCTAGTCTGGAGATACCATCAGCCGATCTTAGAATCTTTTTTAAGATTTAAGTTTAAAAATGTGACATTGACTTAAGACTACATTTATACTGCTTTCAGTCAAAGGCTTTTCTTTGTTGTTTTTTTTTTATCAATATATCAAGATCTGGAAAATAGCTGTATTGGAGACAAGTTTGTATGACAAAATGAAATAAAGATTTTTATGTTAAAAATATTTTTTTTATATATATTAAATACTTATGAAGTGACTTTATCATGACTTTAAGATATGCAAGATTACAGTGGTTGCTTTTTTAAATGTTTTCAGGAAGTGCAAAAAACTTCCTTATTTGACAAGAAACAGCTTTTTCAACCGTAACATATGTTAAAACACATTAGATGGACTTTTACAAAGAAAATTGTTAATTATGTCAAGAGTTATATAGATCCTAGCTATATGACTTATTTTTACTTTCAACTGTATTGCATGACTTTTGTAAGTTTGAGCAGTTGAGTTATTAACCGCAAAAATATTGTAAGTGACTTCCTAGTTTTTGGCAAGCTGATCTATTCCATCTGTATTCTTGAAGTTTACTGCTTAAGAGTAATAATTAAAACTGGAAATGATGCTTTTCTAACTTTTACTTTTGAAAATTTTGAGCAATTTTTTTCGTAAACTGAAGAATCTGGAAACTACATGATACATTATTTATTATTACATAATTCCTTTTATTATATACCTGTATAAATTCTGTCAAACTTACAGCTTGTATTTTACAATTAAATATGAACAGGCAGAAATTATTCCTTATTGTCCTTTTTGTATTGCATGTTGCTGGACGACGTTCATTTAATATGCATGACCTGACACATTTCTATAGATAGCGCACATAGAAACTATACTCTGTTCTTTTTTAACATAGATAAACTGTTAAAACATTGAGGATTTTGTTCGATAACAAAACAACAAACAGAAAGGTGGAGGTATATAATAAAACTTAAAGGGTCATTGTAACTGTAGCTAGATCTGGAATTTGTATTCGGCTCTCATGGATTCTTCCAAGTTTGATGGTACTTAGTGCTTGTGTGCACCTCGTGTTATTCGACTCGGCAAAATTCCCTCGAGCCGAATACCACATCCAAGTTCAAGCTACTGTTTTAATAACCCTATTGTATAAATTGCTGGTCCATAGTTTGTGCTGTTGGCCAGTCTATATATAGTTCAACACTAAAGTTTGCTTGGCTAAAGTCAAAATTAGTTGTATAATACCAGTATGAATGGTTCATAATCACACATGTTTTTACTGATAAATAAGTCAAACATTTAAAAATGGAAGTGTGAAAATTAATTTCTTATGCTGTATAATAAAGCACTTATTGAATGACTTGCCAATCAATAGTCAAAACTTTTGGACTATTGACTAGCAAGTAATTCATTGAGTATGTACCATTGACCTTTGGTCCTCTGGCAATAGTTTGGACTATTGACTAGCAAGTAATTCAGTGGGTATGTACCATTGACCTTTGGTCCTCAGACAATAGTTTGGACTATTGACTAGCAAGTAATTCAATGGGTATGTACCATAGACCTTTGGACATCAGACAATAGTTTGGACTGTTGTCTAGCAAGTAATTCAGTGGGTATGTACCATTGACCTTTGGTCCTCTGGCAATAGTTTGGACTATTGACTAGCAAGTAATTCAATGGGTATGTACCATTGACCTTTGGTCCTCTGGCAATAGTTTGGACTATTGACTAGCAAGTAATTCAGTAGCAAGTAATTCATTGAGTATGTACCATTGACCTTTGGTCCTCAGACAATAGTTTGGACTATTGACTAGCAAGTAATTCATTGGGTATGTACCATTGACCTTTGGTCCTCTGGCAATAGTTTGGACTATTGACTAGCAAGTAATTCATTGGGTATGTACCATTGACCTTTTGTCCTCAGACAATAGTTTGGACTATTGACTAGCAAGTAATTCAATGGGTATGTACCATAGACCTTTGGACATCAGACAATAGTTTGGACTATTGTCTAGCAAGTAATTCAGTGGGTATGTACCATTGACCTTTGGTCCTCTGGCAATAGTTTGGACTATTGACTAGCAAGTAATTCAATGGGTATGTACCATTGACCTTTGGTCCTCATGCAATAGTTTTGACTATTGACTAGCAAGTAATTCAATGGGTATGTACCATTGACCTTTGGACCTCAGACAATAGTTTGGACTATTGACTAGCAAGTAATTCAGTGGGTATGTACCATTGACCTTTGGACCTCAGACAATAGTTTGGACTATTGACTAGCAAGTAATTCAGTGGGTATGTACCATTGACCTTTGGACCTCAGACAATAGTTTGGACTATTGTCTAGCAAGTAATTCAGTGGGTATGTACCATTGACCTTTGGTCCTCTGAAAATAGTTTGGACTATTGACTAGCAAGTAATTCAGTGGGAATGTACCATTGACCTTTGGTCCTCTGAAAATAGTTTGGACTATTGACTAGCAAGTAATTCAGTGGGTATGTACCATTGACCTTTGTTCTTCTGGCAATAGTTTGGACTATTGACTAGCAAGTAATTCAGTGGGTATGTACCATTGACCTTTGGTCCACAGACAATAGCTTGGACTATTGACTAGCAAGTAATTCAATGGGTGTGTACCATTGACCTTTGGCCCTCTGACAATAGTTTTGACTATTGACTAGCAAGTAATTCAATGGGTGTGTACCATTGACCTTTGGCCCTCTGACAATAGTTTGGACTATTGACTAGCAAGTAATTCAATGGGTGTGTACCATTGACCTTTGGCCCTCTGACAATAGTTTGGACTATTGACTAGCAAGTAATTCAATGGGTGTGTACCATTGACCTTTGGCCCTCTGACAATAGCTTGGACTATTGACTAGCAAGTAATTCAATGGGTATGTACCATTGACCTTTGGCCCTCTGACAATAGCTTGGACTATTGACTAGCAAGTAATACAATGGGTATGTACCATTGACCTTTGGCCCTCTGACAATAGTTTGGACTATTGACTAGCAAGTCATTCAGTGGGTATATATTATTGACTTTTGGTCCTCTGGCAAAACTGTACATGTATCAACTTAAGTGGTCAATGGTTAAAATTGGTTGCATTTGCTTAGATTGCCTGAGCACAAAAAGTTCCCAATGAGCCATTGTGATCACCCTGTGTCTGTAGTCTATCATCATTGTCTGTGATCAACAATTTAACTAGAGGTCACAATTTTGTCCAGATCTTAATGAAAATTGATAAGAATGCTAACCGTCAATAAATCTGGACAAGGGACATTGAGTATGAAACACTAGGTCATGAAGTCAACTAATTTGAAAACTTTGCTAACACTCTAGAGGCCACATTTCCTACACCCTACTCATAAAACTTTGTCAGAATGTTTGCATGGACATACCACATTCTTTACTTGATTTTCATAAAGCTTTGTCAGAATATCAGTATGAAGTTTAGATCAGGTTCAAAACTTGGTTTCCAGATGTCAAAAACTAAGTTAATAAGTTAAATCATAGAAAAACCTCATAGACACTCTAGAGGCTGCATTTCCTGCTTGATCATCATAAATGGTAAAAGAGAGGTTGAAAACTAGGTCACTAGGTAAAATTAGAGAAAAAGTTTTTAACACTAAGTCTTGGGAGGTCTCATTTTCTATTTGATCTTCCTGAAACTTTCTCAGAACATTTGTCACTAGGAAATCTAAGTCGTGTTTGAAACTGAATAATCTAGGTCAAAACTAGCTCACTAGTTTTTCTTGATTTATCACGGAGCTAGTTTTTTTTTCTGGATGGCTATATAGGAAACTTTGAAAATCTTCTACTCTGAAACAGCTGGCCTGATTTTGCAATAATTTTACAGCAATATTCCTTGGGTGACCCTCTACCCAGTTCTCTCATTATGGTGAATGTTCTAAAATCATGACTGGCAGGGTCTAGCTCATTTTCTTTCTTTGGCATATTTTCTAAAATCTTCTCAGAAATCGCTGGCCAAATTTTGAAGTAATTTCACAGAAATGTTTCTTGGGTGACTCTTTACCAAAATTGTTCAGTTTAGCTGTGAAACTCAAGTGGGAAATCTAGAGCCATCAATGTCCAGTGTGTTAATTGAAAAAAGCCTTTTTTTATCTAAATTCATAAATGTTTACATATGCTCAATCTATATTTCATTCCTACATTTGACTAGTTGGAAAAAACAACGGAAGTATGGACTATTGACTTGTTTCCCAAATCAATCTTGATACAACTAGATCAGTGGTCAATAGTACATATTTCAAGGGTCTTAAGAAAAGATTCTGTAGCTCATTTTGTAGAACCTCTTTTGTTCAGTTTTCATCCAGTCAGGTAACAGCAATTATAGTGATGTATAATATTTTTGGTACATTTTGACTATTAACTAGAAGCCATTCAATAGATGTAAGCATTGTTACATAATTACTGATGTAATTTTAAGAGCTTATACTTGAGGTGAACTGTAATTTAATGTATAAAAATGATAGCTAAATCATAAAAATGTTCGAAGATTTCTGGTATAGTTTATCATTTACTCTATCATTTGAAAAGTACAATTTGTCTGTATTGATTTAAATGAGAATAGACGATGACTGCATGTGAACTGTGATGTATATTTAAAAATTGTATACCAAGAAATAAAAAAATACTTCTAAAACTTATAAATTGATGCAGTAAAAACAACAACAGATAAAGAATAATAACTGTATATAACCATGATAGAACAGCAAAAATCATTAAAATTTAAATAACAAAAATGTTGTGCCCACGAAATTAAATTTGATTCCATACCTCATGTTTTTATTTCGCTGTAACCAAAATTTGTAGTCCTGTTTGGCACCATATAACCTATTCTGTTGTTGGTGTGCCGTAAAACCCAAATAAATAAATAAATGATTTAAATACGAATTTGTGGTTATCAAATTTTGGACATAAATTGATTGATTAATTGATTGATTAATTGATTAATTTTTGATTGGGGTTTAATTTCTTAATTTCTATTGATCATTGCAGTAATACAAGTTTTCAATTGTGTTAGTAGCAGTATTTGTTATAAATAGAAAAGACAAATGAGAGATAGTCAGCGCTGCTCATAGCTGTGAAATTAGCAGAATTAGGCTCCATTTTTCTGCAGATTTTCTTTAATTGAATAACATATCCTTGACATTGTTGTATAATTGTATTTTGCTTAAATATTGTTGAAAGGCCCGGGGTCTGCACAAGGAACGGTCATTATGATATAAAAATGTTAACGATGTACAAGAAGCCTTTTGCGAAGGAAGAGACTATACATACAAATGCATGACAGACATTTTCGCTGTTGTGAGAATTAATACACTAGTGTAACATACAATTCACCATTTACAATATTCCAGCTTAAGCATTATCTTTAAAGCCCCTTTACTATAACTGGTTGAGACTTTCAAACTTGGATTAATTTTAAATTTGTTTGTTCTTTCTTGGTATTTCCATGTTACAGATGGAGGAATGTTTAGTTGAATTTGCCATAGTCAGATGTTCCAATAAAGCTTTTTCTTTCAAGCTTCAAAAAAATTATAAAAAGAAAGTTTTTCCTCCTTGTCTCTTTCCTGTGTTGCCTGAAAACATACCAGATAAGTGATATATGACACATTTTAGACAACATGGAATAGAAAACATAACTTATTGAATTTCTGTCTGATTTTGATTCTGCCTTATAGGATAACACGATTAAAGCATTTTGGTAAGGGTAATACATGTACTATGTTACAGATCTACATAGATGTTTTGCAAAAATTCTTTTGTGAATATATGTATATACCAAAGGCCACCTTCACAAACACATTTTAGTGCTGAAGAGACACTAATCCTTTTTGGGATTTTAAGTCTGAGATTGAAGACTGAGTGTATGTAAATTGTTAATGCAGTAAAGTTGGGAATTTACATTGATATATCTTAAGGATATAAACCAATTTGTATGAAACCATAAAACATGTTCATTTAAATAAATCAAGGTAATGATGATGTAGTGTCTATTAAGTAACTTTATACGCTCGTCAGGAAAGAAAACAGCATTTTCAATATGGCGGCCAATTAACCAGTTCGATTTGATTTCATACAAACGATTAGCCGGTTTCAAAGTTTTGAAATCCCAGCACTAGCTTATATTATTATTATACTTATATGTACCAAGAAAGTATACTACACAATGTCAACTTATAGTACATTTTCTTATCTCAGTATTGCCAAAACTAGAATTATCAAACTGATTATCCAGAAGTCTACAATGAAATAATACCTTAAAACCATATTATGTATGGTGGTCACAAAATATTTGCAGTTTCTACCTGTACTAAGAAATTCAGGAACACTGGTCAGGTTAACTGCCCCCGTTACATGACTGAAATACTGTTGAAAAATGGCGTAAAACCCAAAACAAACAAACAAAACCTGTACTAACAACTTTGCCACCATTTTGTGAATTTGTTGATAGTTAAAATTATAGCATGTTTGATAAATACCTGCTACTGATATCAAAGCAACATTTTATGCCCCCAGTGTCATAGAATCAAGAGACATACAGTGTCAGACAGACAGCTCATACATCTGTCACACATTCCTGTTCAATCCAATTAAAATGGAAACTTTGTATACATCATCAGCATGAAGTGTCATTCCTTGGAGTTTCATGTCTGATTTTATGTTTTGGAGTTGTGGCCCTTTAGACAAAGAGCTATAAAAATAATATTATTTTATACTTCTTTGCTGTATATTATAAAACATTACAACTACATCAGAACAGTGGGTTCTCAACTCCTGCAGTGAACCCTTGTGTACTTCAACATCAAGTGCAGATTTGCATGGTGACCGGACTTTTATGCCAAATTAATTTTCTGGAATTCTGGTCTTGCTGTGGATTTTATTTTTATGACATCTTCAAAGTAGAGAGTGTACTTTGTTTTGCTCATTGACTGTCAGTCCGTCTGTATGATTGTTGGTAGACAATTTGGTTTCCGATCATTAACTGGAGAGTGCTTGGTCTCATAGTCGTCAACTTCATAAGATGTTTGCCTGTGGTCAGTAGGTGACCCTTATTCTTTTGGAGATCACTATTTCAAAGGCCTTTGGAAACCAAAGAATGCCCCGACATGCGGCTGGCAAATTTCATAAAATGATTGCCTGTAGTTAGTAGAAGACCCCTATTGTTTTAGAGGTCAGTATGTCAAAGGTCAAGGTGATAGTAAGTCAAGACTGAAGACGGTGCACGGATTAATAACTAAACACTCTTAAATAGCCTATAGTCATCAAACTTCTTAGTGTGACTGCCTGTGGTAAACAGATGTATCTAACTGCTTCGGGAGTGTCGAGGCCACAGTGCTCGTGAGTCTGAAAATACTTCCCGCTCAGTAAGTAAAGAAAACTAGATTACAGTTTGCAAACTATATATGGTGACTGTCTTTGGTCAGGAGATGACCATATTTGGAGGACACGTGGTCAAAGGTCAAGGACACAGTGACCTCGAGACTTAAAATGGTTTCTGCTCGCTGCCTTCAAACTTCGTAAGTTTTTTGCTTATGGTCAATAGGCCAAAAGACAAAGTCATGGTGAACTCTGGACTGAGAACGGGACAGACATAATTGAGACACAAGTTTTATAAAATACCCTTGATCTTTCCAGACACCATCCAGACATGAAACAATAGATGTAGTTGCTTAACTTGCAAACAGTTCCAAACTCTTCCGGTATTTTGGCCGTGTCTGTGAAAAGCTAATATCAACAGCAACTAGAGCTACTTTTGAGAAAAGCGCATGTCTCCCACAACTGCCTAATCATCTTAATAGTAAAAAAAAGTACACCGCCAGGAGTAAGTTTTGGTTAGGTAATCCAGGGCCACAATTCCGAAGTGCCTTGTCCGATTTGGCTAGTTATCGAACTTGACCGAGGACTTATTGGAAACACATTTTGTTCAAGTTTGGTGAAGATCGGATGAGGAATGTTCGACACACACACAGGCAGGAGTTAATCAAGATGTCTCCCGCCACACAGTGGTATGGGAGACATAATTAAGGCATTTGGATGTGCCTTAAATAAAATCGCAACAATGTCAATGATATTAGGGTGCTGTTTTTTTCCGAAGGCCTCGCAATAGGGTAACCCCATGTAATTTCTCCGTCATAGCCAAAGAAAGGGTCGGAGAACATCTCCTTCTTGTATTACAAAACCTCATACATGAATCATAATAAATTGGAGTTAGTTTGATTTTTCATACAAACACGCAATATAAACATAGGGCCTACTTCTAAACAATAAAGATGCAATATGTTTATGACCCAATAATTTTTCATCTCTAACACAACGGGCGTTACTAAGGGAGATAATTCCCTGTGATTCGATATATTTGAGATATTTGAGTTGTAGGTATTGCTTAAGAAATAGAGAATAATAGGTTAGTGCCGTAGATGAGAAAGTTTATCTGGCGAGGTGGAGGAGGTTATCGGGTGAGCCGAAGGCGAACCTGATAACGTCCGGAGCCGAGCCAGATAAACTTTCTCCATCTTAGGCATTAACCTATTATTCTATTTATCTTGTCATTATTTCATTTTCCGATATTTGGCAATTTATTTTACAAAAATAAGTGTGCGACAACCGCTTCAATGACGTCATATTCGTAATGACGTCACTTATATAATGACGTGATTACCGGCAAAATCGCAATAACTTCTTCGTTAAAGGCGTACGCTAGAATTCCCTGTATATGAGATGGGCGAAAATTTTCCCAATAACAGAATTTCTTTAAACTTTGGATATTGAAGGACAATCATCTAAGAAACAAACAAATGCAATAAAAATCATAGGTCACCGGATTTGAAAAAGAGTTATCTGCCCTTGAAAACGTCATTTTTGGGGGAAATGCCGTTTTCAAGGGCAGATAACTCTTTTTCGATACCGGTGACCTATGATTTTTATTGCATTTTTTTGTTTCTTAGATGATTGTCCTTCAACTTCCAAAGTTTAAAGAAATTCTGTTATTGGGAAAATTTTCGCACCAAATTCTAGCATACGTCCTTAATAATATTTATCCTGTCACTTGCAGTATTTTCGACCCGATATCAGGGTGCCGTATATCTTTCTTGATATACCGTCAGTTGATCATGTGACCAGTGATATACGGTCAGTTGATCATGTGACCTTATGATCGATATTGTTGTCATAAGAAATTTTGCAACGAAACCATCATCATTGTGTTGGAAATGTCCGAACTAAGAAAATGAGTGGTCAAATAATGAGTTTTTATTCAAAAACGAGGAAGTTATTGCGATTTTGCCGGTAATCACGTCATTATATAAGTGACGTCATTACGAATATATGGGGGTTAACCCCTCCCGTACCTCAAAATTTAGACTCAAAAGGTGCAGCTGGGGCCACTATTTTATACATATCTTTCAAAACAAATTCCAGGGTGGGGGAATGCCCTGACCCAACTAACAGGAGGAGTTATCCCCTTTAGAACCTAACCTCATCTGGCTCACCGAGGCCGCCTTCATTCTTAGCTGGTGCCGCTCCCCCACCCCAAAGAGATATTTCTGGAACCGGGTGTGTTATACATACACTTTGCATTCTTAAAACGATAGCTGATATCGGACATATTATTATTGTACTATTTTATAATCTCAAATCTCCTAATGCAGCTTTAATGAATATGAATAAATTCTGAATTGACGGCTCGTTTGAATAGAAAGCAAAATGCTTTTAAAACCGTTTTTGTTGGCTTCAGAATATCTCTACACTTTATAAGAGATGTCTGAAAAGTATTTGTCGTGTTTTCATGTCGGCGGGGTGAAACCTTGAAAACACGAAAACATGGCAAATAAGATATTTGTCGTGTTGGCCGGGTGAAAACACGACAAAAAAGGGCGCCAACACGACATCTTTATATCCGACAACACGAAAACTCGACAGATAAGTTCGTCGTGTCGGCGCCCTCTAAATGTAAAGTTTTCGCGTCAAATTCGTCGGGTATTCGCAATGCCAACACGAAAACTCGACAAATTAGGTATTTGTCGAGTTTTCGTATTGTCATGTTTTCGCCCCGCCAACACGCCGATACATTATGGCAGAAATCAGCCGCCATAGTTACTAGTACATTGTATGCGCATACGACGAGAAGTGAAGGAAATCAGTTCAATCATTGTAGCACCTTGTATTATATCAATTACACTGAAACCTCCCTAGTCCGTCTCTGTGTTGGAATCATTTTTGGTCGGTTATTTTATATTGCTACAATGACAGTTCACCGATTTATTCAGAGGAAGTTATTTAAGAAATAATATATCTCATCCAGTGATTTGTCGTTGAATAAATCATTGCTTGGAGTTCAGATGCGAAGGAATTATATCACGAGGGCGTAGCCCGAGTGATATAATAATACGCATCTGAACGACAAGCAATGATTTATTCAAGAGCAAATCACTAAATGAGATATATTATTTCGATTCTAACACGTTATAAAGGATTTTAAAGTACATCCTTGATGACATGCATTAAATATTTGCCCGTTTTCAATCGGTTTCTTTTCCAGCGCGCCGCTATGCCGCTTGACGCCATCACGTAATAACTGTGACGTCAGAACAGTGATTTGTTGTATGATAATTCACTGCTTTCTTCCTTCTTTGTTTAATAGGAAAATGAATCGGATCGTGTTAGAATAATGTTTAATAGCGTCATACTTACGCTATGATGCACAATTAATCAGGAATCATTTTCTACAAAATTCTTTTCTTTTTAATAAAAATTCATCTAAAACAGCAGTCCCTCATCCAGCTGCAAACGAGTGTTTACATTAATGACAAAGACTTGCACTGAACAAGTGTTTGTGACTGGATAAGCACATATGTGGGCTCCTGGCTCATGTTTTTTTTTGTTTCAATCTAAGCATGAAAAATAATATAAAACTAGTTAGAAAACTAATCGATGACAGCGAAAATGCATTCACCCAGCCATATTTATCCACCGTTTCCGCGACGAATCCTCCGCCGTAGCAGCATTGGAACCACCGCGAATGCTATGGTCAGCCGGTCCGGATGGATGTGCAGTTTCCAATTTCGGAGGCCTCATTCGACTAGAGGCAAATTCTGCCCATAGAAACATCTATTGAAAAAACAACAACAACAACATACGACATCTTTCATTCAGCAATATGATCTTCAGACCATATTATGATAATTATGCATGGCAGGGTTTTTTTTGTGATTTTTTTACAATAACTGTATCTAAGTGTTAAAAGCGCCAGCAACAACTGGTACATGAATCTGAGTTTTCTTTGAAATGCAGCTGATTTTTTAAAAATGATTTTGAATCTGGCTATCGTTCCGTCGGGAAACTGTAGAAAAGTTATAAAACACTTCTGAATATTAATCAAACTTTATTTGACATCTATAGAGCTAGACTAAGTTAGCCGGGCATGCCTTTTCTCTCTTTCTCTGTCTCTTACCCAGGGGATTTCACTCGCTCTGTCCCTCCCATGCGTTTCGGTATTTCTTGCGTTTTCGTAAAAATATTTCCAGGTGGATAAAGCGCCAGATTTTTCACCCTGGACAAGCCAAAATCATATTATCTTCTGTCCTTTTGACTTATGTCGATGCCCCTAACGTGGGTTGTGGATATGGGGTGCCAGCTATTGTACCTTAAATGTTGCAGACCAGTGCAAGTGAATATGAACCTGTTAACGTTGTCTGTGGGAAGATGAAATAGTTTGACAACACCTCCTGAAAGTTTGCGAGTGTTCCTGCAAGCGTCGCAGACCAGTACAAATGGATTTGAACCTTTTGGTAAAAAGTGGATACAGGAGGAAGAACTCGTTTTGCACCGTCTCCTTAAAGTATGGTAACTTCACATCATCTTCCTTTCTGCCTTTGACCATAATAACTGGGAATTCATCAGGATTTGATATTCCTGTTGGAAATAAGATTGTCAAAAAAAGCCACAAAAAAACAAAAAACCAAGAACATACACCTGACAGACGTATATTCGGACAACACAGATTCCATTAAATGAAATTTAAGGTTCATAACTGCCTGGCAGTCATTAATACATATCACATCAAGTGCGAGTGCGGGTCACTTCTCAACATAAACAGGGCTATTTGTAAAACACATCCCCAACCCACTACCCCCATGATGGCCCATCGGAGGCAGTTGTGTATGTAATGTTATATGTTGACCACAGGCAATCATGATATGAAGTTAGACGACTGTAGGTCGAAGCGTACTTTAGTTACTGAGCGGAAATCGTTTTCATTCCAAAGGTCACTGTGACCTTTGACCTACTGACACCGAAAACAAAAAGGTCATCTACTTACGACAGGCATAATACTTGCACCACATGGTTCACATATCATTCCATCAATAGCGATTGTAAGACGTAAGAAAGCATATACATTATGTATATTATTATGTCCATTATTTATATTTCTTTATTGTCTCAGCAGCTTATGTATTTCCATATATGTGTATCCAGAAACAAAATAACCCCTACTACTGGAATCCATGCTTTCTTCCATTGTTCACTTATGTCTGCGCATGTCAGACAGGGGGGAGTTAATTAACACGGCAGTGATAACACGATGGTGATGACACGACAGTACAATAACAAGATGATCAGGGGAGAAGGCACGAAGACAAAAACACGAAGTAATATCGCATGTTTGTCATCATCACTCCATCACCACCGTGTCATCGTAGTATCGTGTCATCGTCATCGTACCTTTGCGTCTTCGTCATCGTGCTTTCGCTCCATCACCATCGTCTCATCGTAGTATCGTGTCATCGTAGTATTGTGACTTCGACATCGTACCTTTGCGTCTTCGTCATCGTGCTTTCGCTCCATCACCATCGTACTATCAGGACACCGTACCAGCATGTACATTTTCGTAGTGTACTAAGTGGGTGGGATAAGATTATATAGTAAAACCTGCTTTAGCGGGCACCTCTGTTAAGCATCCAACCTGTCTTAAGCAGCTAGTGTCTTATTTCCCAAAATGGTCATTCATTCTATAAATTGCCTGCATTTAGCAGCCACCTGCTGTAAGCAGCCACTTTTTCTCACTTCCTTGGCTGGCTGCTTAAGACATGCTGTACATAATATTATATTTAGTGATAGAGTTTCAAGCGCTGTGGGTATACAAGAAAAATATGTGCTACCTTCAAATATTTCTTTCGCCAATTCTGTAAAACTTGTATCGACGTTGTCATTATTATGTCACTAAAGTCATCATAAAATTAAGAAATATTTTAACACGACCAGACTTGTTTTCCTTATAAACAAAGAAGGCGGAAATTTACAGTGTATAGACTCTCTGTACGCCCAAACGGAACTCGCCAAAAACTAGGCGTTCAAAAATCAAAACACAATTTTTTGCTATCACGGATGGCTTGGATTTTCTTTGTTTATTTCGTTAATATCGCATAAAGTAAGTGTATTTTTAATTTACGTATTGTCTAACTGTTTTCGCAGTTACCAAACACGCCTGATAAAACTCATTATATACTTAATTTTAAGTCAGATCGTGTGTTGATATGTGTTCGATTTTGTAATGAAACTGTCAATTCTTTGAAATACATGTATCTTGCATTTTGCAAAGAATTTAAACCTTCGCTATTTCGTAGATAAATATCATACGCATAAATAAATACTAGCATGTGGTAACGGAAAATGTGTTTTTCTGAGACATGTATACCGTTTACACTGTCCCACTATTCGATACATTACTGGCCCACTAATCGCAATTTTTCGACGCTAAGTCGAAAAACTGTACGCCAAGTAAAACTTCTTTTCATTTTTATATTTCAATGTTTTGACTTTTTTTATGTTAACCAACAGTTAAAATATGATAGTTATAATTTCTTTCGTTTTCAGAACAGTAATGGACAAGTTTAGGTGTTATTACTGCAATTTCGATTCCACTTGTCGTATAGATTAGTGTTTATTATTAATATAAGCATTGGTCCGCCGCGCTAGACCAATTTAATTTAACAAACTCTAACCTGCATAGTTTTTGTAATAATGACTAGATTCTTTACACAGTTAGGAACATTAATCACTTACGCATTATTCATTAAATTGTTACGTGGCACAACTCGGTGTTTGATCCACTTCCGGCATCTAAGAGACTTGTTCGGACTTTACGACGGGGACTTTATCATCATTCACAGAAGAAACTGCTGCCGTCGGCATGGTAACTGGTAATTTCAGTTTACTTTAATATCCGGCTCCAGAGCACCGCGGATATCATTCAAAATCTAACATCCAGGTCTCTCGTTTTCATTCATAGGGAATCGATCCCACCAATTTTCGTCTACAGTAAGATGCGATATATATACCGAATGAGATATACTATCAAATTAAAAAATGTGGTCTTCCGGCATGTGCACAGAGCGTCTGACTTCGGATTTTTTTTGGAAAAATACGCATTTTCATTGTGCGTAATAAGCGTCCACATAACTTGTCCGAACCGCAATGTCTTGCACATCAGTACAGATATGTGCAGTTTTTTTTTATTCCAAAATCTACCTTTGAATATTTCTACTGTAACGATTCCCAATTGAGACACTGCTTATTTCATATTAATTATTGCAGTGTTCGCTACAGAACAAACTTGAAATAACCCGGCTCCTAGTGATTTCATTAGATATTCTCCATGTCTTACTAATTTGAATAAAGCAACACGATAGCTGAGCGGGACTCGTTTAATTGGACAGACTCTACCAGGTAATCAGGGTCTGTAGGCGGAGCTTAAATTTGAAAACAAAAAAAGAGTTTCAAACACTAAGTATAACATCTTTTGTGACCTTGACCTTGGGTATAATGGACACAGCCCCTGCATAAAAAGGCTTTGTTTGTATGCTGCACAATGTATATGTGAAGTTAAAGTAAGATACATGTATAAGCAAAAAGAAGAAAGGATGCGACAGAAAAACAAAAGATTGCTGAAAACTTTAACCAAGAAAGCCAACGCCGAAGAATAGCACCTCTATTCTACGAATAGTGGAGCTAAAAATACAAAGAAAAGAATGAAAAACAAAGTATCCTGTCAAACTGAGCGGAATTAATATATATTTTTCTCGTATATTAGCGGAAACACGCATACAGACTCTATTTCTTGTCCAAGACAAGAACATCGTTGGTGAAATAGACCAATAAATACGGTTTGACTGTCGCAAGTAATATACAATACAAAACTTATATTTATTAATTTAATAAGTACAGTGTATGGAGCTTATAAGCCCAAACACTTCATCATTTTTATTGAATAGTCGTACATTGTTTTGGCGAATAGTGGACTAGGCAGTCAGTGCAAAATTCAGATGCATATTTGATTAAACAATATTTCTGAATCAACAATTCAGGATTGTAAACTCAGTCTGTAGAGCATCGGAACGGTATTCCGAGGCCCCGGTTTTAAGTCCCGGTCTGGCTGCACATTTTTCTCCCCGTTTAGATATTCAAGTCCTAAACCGTGACATATTTCCCCTCCATTTTTCAAACTTGGCAGGAAGTTATGTCTTTTGATAGAGCAGACGTCTAGGACTAATTGTGTCTATTTCCGGCTATATTTAAACGAGATGGGAGCAAAAGAAAAAAAATGGTTAGAATGCTAACTAATAAATTCATACGTTTTTTTTTTTTACTTTTAGCGCAGTGATGTCAATAACTTTAATATATTTGTAGTTGCCTGATATTATTAAAGTACATATTTTTTTTATCAAAGTATGTATAAGCGCATGCAGGTATCTTTATTGATCATTTTAATATCTTAAAATGTTCGGCAGGATGTGCACGTTGTGTTATTTCAGTGAGGTAAATATTTAAGCCAATGGTACTCGGAATGAATTATATAACGTCACTTATTACAAATATTTAAAATACATGTTCGAGAGAGTTTGTTTTTCTTATCTATTTTTCCTGGCGAATACTGTGTTTTATAAATAATAAAAACTGTGTTTTATAAATAATAAAACAAAATTTGAAATATTTAAACACTACCTTTTAAAATCTGTTATAGGTACGCAGTCATTTTCAAAATTAAAACTTGAACACTCATTTGAATACAAAAATGTACTTGAATATGCTGCATCTGACTGCCTATAAGCTGCATCAGACTGCCTATAAGCGGCACCTTGCTGTCTGTAAGCTACATCTGGCTGTCTATAAGCTGCATCTGACTGTCTATAAGCTGCACCTTGCTGTCTATAAGCTGCACCTTGCTGTCTATAAGCTGCATCTGGCTGTCTAAAAGCTGCACCAGACTGTCTATAAGCTGCACCCTGCAGTCTATAAGCTGCATCTGGCTGTCTATAGGCTGCATCTGACTGTCTATAAGCTGCACCTTGCAGTCTATAAGCTGCATCTGACTGTCTATAAGCTGCATCTGACTGTCTATAAGCTGCATCAGACTGTCTAAAAGCTGCATCTTGCTGTCTATAAGCTGCATCTGGTTGTCTAAAAGCTGCACCAAACTGTCTATAAGCTGCACTCTGCAGTCTATAAGCTGCATCTGGCTGTCTATAAGCTGCATTTGACTGTCTATAAGCTGTCTATAAGCTGCACCTTGCTGTCTACAAGCTGCACCCTGCTGTCTATAAGCTGCATCTGGCTGTATATAAGCCGCACCTTGCTGTCTATAAGCTGCATCAGACTGTCTATAAGGTGCACCCTGCTGTCTATAAGCTGCATGAGACCGTCTATAAGCTGCATCAGACTGTCTATAAGCCGCACCTTGCTGTCTATAAGCTGCATCAGACTGTCTATAAGGTGCACCCTGCTGTCTATAAGCTGCATCAGACTGTCTATAAGCTGCACCCAGCTGTCTATAAGCTGCATCTGACTGTCTATAAGCTGCATCAGACTGTCTATAAGCTGCATCAGACTGTCTATAAGCTGCATCTGGCTGTCTAAAAGCTGCACCAGACTGTCTATAAGCTGCACCCTGTAGTCTATAGGCTGCATCTGACTGTCTATAAGCTGCATCTGACTGTCTATATGCTGCATCAGACTGTCTATAAGCTGCATCTGACTGTCTATAAGCTGCACCTTGCTGTTTATAAGCTGCATCTGACTGTCTATGAGCTGCGCCTTGCTGTCTATAAACCGCACCTTGCTGTCTATAAGTTGCATCTGGCTGTCTTTAAGCTGCATCTGACTGTCTATAAGCCGCATCTTGTTGTCTATAAGCTGCCTCTGACTGTCTATAGACTGCATCTGACTGTCTATAAGCTGCATCTGTCTGTCTATAAGCCGCACCTTGCTGTCTATAAGCTGCATTTGACTGTCAATAAGCTGCACCTTGCTGTCTATAAGCTGCATCTGGCTGTCTATAAGCTGCATCTGACTGTCTATAAGCTGCACCTTGCTGTTTATAAGCTGCATCTGACTGTCTATGAGCTGCGCCTTGCTGTCTATAAACCGCACCTTGCTGTCTATAAGTTGTATATGGCTGTCTATAAGCTGCATCTGACTGTCTATAAGCCGCATCTTGTTGTCTATAAGCTGCCTCTGACTGTCTATAGACTGCATCTGACTGTCTATAAGCTGCATCTGTCTGTCTATAAGCCGCACCTTGCTGTCTATAAGCTGCATCTGACTGTCTATAAGCTGCACCTTGCTGTCTATAAGCTGCCTCTGACTGTCTATAAGCTGCAGCTTGCTGTCTATAAGCTGCACCTGGCTGTCTATAAGCTGCATCTGACTGTCTATAAGCTGCACCTTGCTGTCTATAAGCTGCATCTGACTGTCTATAAGCTGGACCTTGCTGTCTATAAGCTGCCTCTGACTGTCTATAAGCTGCAGCTTGCTGTCTATAAGCTGCACCTGGCTGTCTATAAGCTGCATCTGACTGTCTATAAGCTGCACCTTGCTGTCTATAAGCTGCATCTGACTGTCTGTAAGCTGCATCAGACTGTCTATAAGCTGCACCTTGCATAGCTGTCAAGGCTCCACAAAGGCCATGAGTGAGATCGGGGTTCGAAGGGAAGGTTGTCCCTCGTGGGGGTCTGGAGGGTGATGATTCCTAAAAGCCGGAAACGCCCTCACACGGAAAATTTAGATTTTTAACACAAAATAGATCTGGTTTTGAATAGTCTCCCTCCATGTTCACTTTTTGTGACGTTTATTCATGCGGTAGAAATAACACGTTGCACCGTGTCAACGTCCCCTCGCATGTTTGATTCAGTAATTTTCTACGAAAAAACAATTGATTGCTTTATTTCTTTAAAATGCGTGTGACCTTGAATAGTAGGCGTGTGAGCGTGATCTATGATCAATATGCGTGTGACACATGCGCAATGCGTGTGTCTTGACAGGTATGCACCTTGCTGTCTATAAGCTGCATCTGGCTGTCTAAAAGCTGCACCTTGCTGTCTATAAGCTGCATCTGGCTGTCTATAAGCTGCGTCTGACTGTCTATAAGCTGCACCAGACTGTCTATAAGCTGCACCCTGCAGTCTATAAGCTGCATCTGGCTGTCTATAAGGTGCGCCTGACTGTCTATAAGCTGCACCTTGCAGCCTATAAGTTGCATCTGGCTGTCTATAAGCTGCACCTTGCTGTCTATAAGCTGCATATGGCTGTCTATAAGCTGCACCTTGCTGTCTATAAGCTGCATCTGACTGTCTCTAAGCTGCATATTGCTGTCTATGGTAGAGGTAAAGATGTAAAGAGAAAGGCCAGTCCTCGACGTCGGAACAACGATGAGAAAGACACTAGGCTTACCCAGCCAGACCCAAGTGAGTTACGTTTAAGTTTTGTTAAGACACTATTAGGTCAGCGGTTATTAATATACCGAAGGGATGTGGTGGCAATGCAAATGAAAATGCTTCACGTCCAAATACTAGGTCTAGATCGAATCATAGACCTACATGTAGCGAGTTTGTTTCAAATGTAGGCGTACAAGAACCGCAAACTAGCGATAGAACGCAAACAAACCAGTCCGCATCGAACCTTCAAGCTATGATTTAAATATTTTAGGCAGTCAGAATGATGTAGTATCTCCGGCCCTATTTTCAGTCACTTGACAATCTGTGTGGTTCTGACGTCATTGCACGTGTTCTCGTTATTCTGGAAATGACACGTTTGTCACAATGACGATGTAGCGGCACACGTGCCGGCATCAATCAACAACAAATAAGGGCGCTGTAGAATAAGCAGAATATTGGGCTCACGGTGGAATTTTGCAACTTTCAAAACAACTCCCAAGGCAACTTTAAATCTATCTATATAGGCAGAGGCAAAATTTTATAGTTTCAGCAGTATCCTTGTTTGAACATGTTGAAGGGGAATCAGTGGATGATTAGATAAAAAATTATGTTCGGTTAATAAACTGATTTTCACGCATTCAGAATTTAGGCAAAAACGGCAAACTTTTCAAAATTGAGCTAAACTGCATTTCGATTGTTACCTATAAGAAATAAAAAACTTGAGCTGTTGGGTTTAAGTGTCAAGGTCTATATTTTGTCGATAAGGCTTTGCCATTCGGCACAGCTGTCAGTCGTTATACATTTGAACAATTTTCAACTTTTTTGAATTTGTGGTCAAAATTAAAATGACATCAGGGCAACTCGTACATTACATAGATGATAAGACATTTTCTTCGTGCAAATCATTAATGGTCCCTGATACAGAATGTATGACAATACGATACGGCATCATGACAATACAATGTGACATCATGATAATACAATGTGACATCATGACAACACGATGTGGTATCATTTCAATACGATGTGGTATCATGACAGCACGATGTGACATCATGACAATACGATGCCACTGCACGATTACATGATGTGACAGGACATCAACACCATGCGACTCGAAAAAACAATGTGATAGTACGGCAACACGATGCGATAGAAGGATATTAACATCGTGTCATGATGCCACCTCACATTGTCATGATGCCAAATCGTATATTGTCATGATGCCACATCGCATTTCCGTTCTGTCGCATCGTGTTGTCGTGTTATCGCATTGTGTTATCGTGCTATTGCCTTATGTTGTCGTGCTGTCGCGGTCGACAGTAACTCATTAATATCGCGCAATAGCCTCGTGTTATCGTGGTGTTGAGGTTGACAGTACGACATTAATACCGTGTCCAACTAAGACAAGAACATTGTAGATTTATTCCATAGATCTAGAAATGCAGCGGTTCAGCAAAAGTTTTGACTTGGAAACTTGCGAGGCAATTATGTGCACCTCTAAAGTTTCGTCTTATTTTTCATAAAAACTCCTTTCAGATAATAAATTGGTAAGCAAACAGTCGGCATCTTTCCTAAAATGAATAGAATTATGGCCATAAAAGTGGCCCTCTTTCAATTTTTGCATTCTGGTAGGGCCGAAAAGGTAACTCTGTTACCCTCTCCTCCCCAGGCAATTGTCAGTTGAAGAGTTTTAGGAGTTTACGGTGGTTTGGAATTAATTAAGTTTTATAAAAGCTTCTGTTTCAGGATTATGCCTTGTCTTTATCAGTCAATTTATTTAAATATTTTGGAATTCGCCAGTGATATGAGTATATAAAAATAAATCACATGTCTGTTTTTAAGTTCGTCAGAAGCTAAATACTGAACCGGATGTCAACAACCCTAGCAGACGTCACACAAGACCCGAATGTTTTCCCGCCATTTTGTACATGGTGCAGACGAGTGTACATGTCATTACATCTGTCAGGAACCAGTTAATAATTGTCATAAAATCCGCTAGACCTCGTTGTTTTGAATGCCCATTCCTTGTAGTTTGATTATACGCACCAGGCAGGCGACAGGTGTTTCTCAATTACGGAGGTACAGGCCTGTACGTAAGATGCCGTGTACATAAACAAAGAAATGGCGGGAAACGTAACGTGCATGCTTAACGTAACGTCTGCTACAGTTTTTTTTTTATCTGGCTCAATATTGTAATTGCTCACAAACTTGAAATATATATCATTTGAGTGTCGTCTTTTCATCTTGAATTTATTAAACGTGTCGAATAAAATTAAATAATGCGAGGTTTTTATTGTATGTTTTTTTATAAATTCAATATAGGTTGTGGTCTAGCGGCCAAGCGGCCTGAAGTAAGCGGCCAGGCGGTATGATGCCCTGGCTTTCACGAATATTTATTGTCAAGTAATGATATGGAATATACGATAAAGAAAACTGTGAATATAAACGTTAGACCGATCAGTTAGGCCGTCGGATAAACTATTTGATGTGTTTCATTGAGCATAAATCAATCACACACATGTTGTAAGTCTACTCTGATAGTCTGCGTTGGCTATGAAAACCACGGGACCAATTTTGACCACAGGAGCACAATTTGAACAAACATGGTAGAGACCCGCTAGACATTGCTTTATAACAAATAACAGTTGGCCTTCTGGTTTAGGAGAGGAAGTTTTGTTTAAAAGTTTTTCACTTTGGTTGCTATGGCGACGAGAATTATTTATTGAACTCTTTAAACAACTTTGATAGAAGGCCATCCAGTCCGAGTTTCATCAACTTCCACCGAATGTTTTCAGGAGAGAAGAATGCTTAAGTAGTTTTTGAAGCACAAATGATGAAGGACTCAGATTGACGGACGACAAATCATCCACCTGTACTATGGTTTAACTAGCCTAAAAGAACTTTAAAAGATATTTTATTTTTGACACACTTTCTGTAGTGAATCTATTAAGCAGATGATTTAGTTGGCACATATGGGGGTTGTTAATGCTTACCTACAGTTTTACTTCTTAAACTTTGAATAAGTTATAGATCACTATATAGATAAAGTCCCTATCTCGGACGGGCCCCCATCTTACCGTAAGCAAGAGTCGACTCACGTACGCAGTTGCCAGAGATTATTTTATTTTTGTTGCCTTTTTTACTTACAAGCTATGTGTAAGCGGTCGTATCACTTCCCCTCTTTAAAGGAGTCATCATTTATGAATGATATTTTGGCAAAAAAGTGCCATTTTTAAGCACTAGATAGAGTCCATTACCAATAATTGAATTTCTGTTACTCTCTTAAGACGGCCTTGCGGGACGGACGACGGGTTTTGCGCTTCCGGTTAATAGTGAGTAAAAAAAAAAAAAAAAAAAAAAAAACAATCTCTGACCACTGCGTCAGGGAGTCGATTTTGTTTTTGCTCAGTGGTTAGTGCACTGAACTTCAAACCCGTGCGACCTGGGTTTGAATCCCGCATCAGGCACTTAAGTTTTTTATCATAAAATTCTATTCTCTTCCATTTGTGTTACGCTGAACTTACTGACTTTCAAATGAATCTATTGCTTTTACTTCGACGCTGTACTCCCTACGGCAAAACTTAATTTCATTAGAAGGTCAATAAATGATCTATTACCATACTAACAGCTTACCCTAGAGAAAGTTCGGGTGAACTTTTATCAGAAATAAAATTTCATGAAACCGTCTACCTATGAACACATGAATATTGCCCCTGTGCACATGAATATTGTCCTGTTACATAAGAAAATTGCCCCTTTATATATATATATGATTATTGCTGTGCTGGATATGTGTGGATACAATAAGGAGTAACCAAATTCTATGAAAGTGTTTAGTAATAACAAAAGTAAAAACTGTTACATATTTTAATTATTTCCATATATTTATGCAATTTTAATAAATAACTCACACAATTTTGATTTATTATTTATCAAAATATGTGTTACACTGAGAACCTACACTAGGTCATGCATTAAAAAAGTTTATGACATAAAAAATGAAATAAGATATTCAAGTATGGTCATACATTTCATGAACTATTAATATGTCTCATGAAACTTATTTTGCACAGCCGTGCATATATCACACTTATGAGATAAAACCAATTTGTACAACAAACATAAGACAACAATCTTTTATAATAGTATATACAATAAAGCGTATGAAATTATATATAACTTTTTATTATTTACCTATAAAAATTCTGTCAAAAATATCGCTTGTATTTCACAAGTTAATATGAACAGCCAGAAACAATCCGTATTGTACCTTTTGTATTGTATGTTGCTGCAGCACTTTCATTTAGTATGCATGACCAATAAACATTGAAGATTTCATTCAATAACAAAACAACAAACAAAAAGTTGGATGTATAAAATAAAAGGGTCGTTAGTGGCTCGATCTGAGATTTTGTATTCGGCTGTATTCGACCCGAGTTGGATCACACTTGGCGCGCTATTGTAATGACCCTATTCTATTCAATAAAGTGTAGTTAATGGTCGTAATATACAATATTCAATATACGTAATAAAGCAATTCCGCGGGTAAAAATACAACTTTACTATTTCTCTTGAAATAAGTATAATACAAATGCTTACACGTAAAACAATTTCACACAAGTGAATGAAGTATTGTCATTGCAATATGGACCCCCCCCCCCCCCCCCCCCCCCCCACCCCCACCCCTCCCGTACCGAAATTGGACAAATTAACTGTCTCAGCTGCAAAACAACCTAATGATCTGATATCTGATAGTGTAGAACAATATACTATATATACAATGTTTTTTTTTATATATCTAACATTTTATATTAAATACAATTTCATTCTTCTATTGGTGATGAAATAGGTAAAAATGTAATGAAACACTTCATCATATTAAAGGGACTGACCTTCAGATTGTACGACAATAAACAAAATGAAATTTTAAGATATCAAGAACGTATTGCTATATTCCTTATTATATTAAGATAGCTTTGAATCTTAGTTACTGAAAGATTATGTTATGGAAACACGTGAGAATTAGTTAATTCATTATTTTAAGCATTTGTTACAGGGTGCTGAATGTAAAATGCATTAATAATAAAGTTTTAAATATATTGTCATTTAGTACGAATTCCTCCGAGATGTATTGGTCAAGATGGCAAGAAAATTTTTTTTCCGAGGCAACTCTGATTCAATTCCGAGTCATACGTGTTTTTTTCCAGTAACATTGTTAAAATAGCAAAGCAACAACAACAACAACAACAACAACAAAAAACTCATAATCTAATGTTTATAAAACGATCAATCTGCAGTTGAAAAGAAAGAACATTTTAGCCCAAAATCTGGAGTACACTCCTTTTAAAGGGAAATTATTCTGCTGAAATATCATATACATTTTTTTAATTTTTATGCCAACTTATTTCAGTATTCAATTATGCATAGTAGACGTGAAAAAACTCAATCAAAGAGCGGATACAAAACAGATCCTACAAACTTTGACCAACAAGTGTGACCTTGACCTTTAAGTTAAGGCTCTGCAACATAAGCTCGAAAAGTAGTGTTTTATGCTTAGTGATTATTCATTCAGTAAAATCCTCAAATGTTTGCATCTATTTTTGTCATTTTAGAAATTATATAAATGTATACATTCGGTATGTCTTTTAAATCTCTGATCAAACTAACTTAAAAATATTGATATTGTGAATACAAAAATATACAGGCCACTATAAGGAATTTAATGTTTAACCCATTATCAATAGCTGACACTATGTTTTTAATTTGTCGAAATTTCTAAAGCATATTCTGAAATTCTGAAAAATACAGGGTTAAACCAAATCCTACATTGCAGAAAAAATATCAGAATATGCAGAACTATCTGAAGGTTCTAGCTTATGACCTTAGTATAACTTGACCTATATTTTTCAGAGATAAATACCGGTACTTTGACAGGATTTATATTCAAAGGGTGTTCCCCGCAGAACTGTGGTTGCAATGGCAACAGAAGGAGAACCTTAAACAAGAGCTGGCACAGGAGACAGGGCGCTTGACTATTTCAATGTTGGATAGTGATAGAACATCTGATCTGAGGAAGCTTGAGCTGTCACTGGAAAGTTTAATGACTCCAATGTGGATAAAGCTATTGCACAAAAGCTTGAGTGTTTGCCAAACGTATTAAGACAGATATAGATAAAGTGTATAAAAACATTAAATAAGTACAGTTCTAAGCAAAAAGGGGCATAATTCATGAAATATTAGCGCAAGAGTGATGCATCATGTGTCATACTAGTATGATGTGGGTGATGATGCGGAACAAATACTTTAGGACGGAATCAAATCATTTCAGTAACTGCACCAAACATTTAACCTGAAATTCTAACTAGAAATTGCTTTTGTAAAAAAGCGCATGTCTCCCCCAATGCAAAGTCCTATAGGCAAGAAGGCAATAGGGGCCAGGAGCGGAAGTCAAAGAGACACTGATCATGTTGGCTGCAATAGGGATTATATACTTGGCATGTCCAGTCATCCCACTAAGTTTCAACACTCTTGGCCTAGTGGTTCTCAAGTCACTGTTCAGGCTCCTGTGACCTTGATCTTTGATCAAGTGACCCCAAAACAAATAAGTGTCATCTACTCTGCATGTCCAATCATCCTATTAAATTTCAACATTCTAGGTCAAGTGGTTCTCAAGTTATTTTCCAGAAATAATTTTACATGACAAGGCCCCTGTGACCTTGACCTTTAATAGACTGACCCAAAAGTCAATAGGGGTCATCTACTCTGCATGTTCAATCATCCTATGAAGTTTCAACATTCTGGGTCAAGAGGTTCTCAAGTTATTGATTGGAAATGGTTATCAATGTTCAGGCCCCTGTGACCTTGACCTTTAAAGGAGTGACCCCAAAAACAAATAGGGGTCATTTACTCTGCAGGGACAATCATCTTATGAAGTTTCAACATTCTTGGTCGAGAGGTTCTCAAGTTATTGATTGGAAACGGTTTTCGATGTTCAGGCCTCTTTGACATTGACCTTTGACAGAGTGACACCAAAATCTATAGGGGTCATCTACTCTGCATGACCAATCATCCTATGAAGTTTCAACATTCTGGGTCAAGTGGTTCTCAAGTTACTGACCAGAAATGGTTTTTAATGTTCAGGCCCCTGTGACCTTGACCTTCAACAGAGTGACCCCAGAATCAATAGGGGTCACCTACTCTGCATGACCAATCATCCTATGAAGTTTCAACATTCTGGGTCAAGTGGTTCTCAAGTTACTGACCAGAAATGGTTTTCAATGTTCAGGCCCCTGTGACCTTGACCTTCAACAAAGTGACCCCAGAATCAATAGGGTTCATCTACTCTGCATGACCAATTATCCTATGAAGTTTCAACATTCTGGGTCAAGTCGTTTTCAAGTTATTGATCGGAAATGGTTTTCCATTTTCAGGCCCTTGTGACCTTGACCTTCAACGGAGTGACCCCAAAATCAATAGGGGTCATCTACTCTGCATGACCAATCATCCTATGAAGTTTCAACGTTCTGGGTTAAGTCGTTCTCGAGTTATTGATCAGAAATGGTTTTCCATGTTCAGGCCCCTGTGACCTTGACCTTTGACGGAGTGACCCCAAAAACAATAGGGGTCGTCTCCTCCATAAGCCCTACCAACCTATGAAGTTTGAAGGTTCTAGGTCAAATGGTTCTCCAGTTATTGCTCGGAAATGAAGTGAGACGTACGGACGGACGGACAGGGCAAAAACAATATGTCTCCCCTAGAGGGGTGGGAAGACATAATTAAAAAGGAAAGATAATTCAAGAAATAATGGTGCTAGAGTTATTGTCTTTGTATCATATGATGTGAGTGATGGTATTGAATAACTAAAGTTTGAATCAAATCCTCTCTGTAATAACGGAGATATCGTGAAAATACATCAAAATTAACTTTAAAGGACAAGGAATTTCTGACAATAAGTTATTTTCATAAGAAAGCCATCCTCAAAACTTTCATAACGCTGAAGAAATTTTAAAATCGGACCACTATTGAAAGAGATTTAAAGTAAATTGCTGATATTGGAGGCTGCCATTTTGTGTGTTTATGTCGTCATTTACACACTGCTGAATTCTTCATTTAGTAAATTACCTTCCAAATAGATTAATTTTATGTTTCATGAGTGTAAGAAGCATAATATGGTAATTTCTTTCATTATAACTGGAAACAAGACTGCCAGAATGTCACAATATACGCCTGTCATAGCAAATTTCTTTACACTAGCACCTGTATTTTTGATTTTGTGATTGCGTAATAATTCTTGTAATTCTTATGTTTTTCTAAGTACACAAAAAAAAACCTTTACCAGGTAGAGATAGATACCATAAAATATACCTAAAATTTGAAAGTAACATCTATGTTATACCACAAAAAAGTGGTCTTGGTTTTTTCCCTATGGTCAACTATAAAAAAGTTATAAGTTATTCATAGTGAAAACAAGGGGATAATTTTTAAAAAGTACGCAAAAAAAAAAAAAATCCTTACCAGGTAGCAATAGGTCAAAATACACCTATATTGGATGTAACATGCGTGTTGTACAACAGAAAAGTGGTCTTGATTTTTTTTACATATAGGCTATTTATAGTAACAACAAAGGGAAGTAATTCTAAACTAGGGACCTGGTTCTTGTGCATGACACTCCATCTGATGATGGTGAACAACTGTGCTAAGTAACATCAATATCCTACCATGAATGAATAAGAAACGCTCCGGACAAAGTCATTCTTGTATCTGACGTTTGGCTTTTATTTGTAACCATAACCTTAGACCTAAGGACCTGGTTCTTGCGCATGACACTCCGACTCATAGTGCTGAACATTTGTGCCAAGTTACAACAAAATCCCTACATGCATTAAGAAAGAATGCTCCGGACAACGTTATCATTCTTGTACCTTTTGACCTATAAGTGTGACCTTGACCTTAGACTTGGGGACCTGGTTCTTGCGCATGGCACTCTGTCTCATGATGGTGACCGATTGTGCCAATTACATCAAATGACGGGAAACGCAGAATAAAGCCTGGATTCGGCGTACGGAAGTGAAAATAATTTTATGATTTAATCGAAACCTGTGAGTAAATTTATTACAATGGCACTGTTGCTATATTTCTAAAGTCAAAATATGATATTAAAACATACGACACGTTAACAAAAATAAAAATATGTCTTAAAATTAGCGGGAAATGTCCGGTTCACTGTAATCTTGGTCAAACATCTCAATAAAAAGAACAAAATTTATTGGCCACTGTGAGAAGTTTTATATAAAATCTACATTGTAGTAAAATTTCTGTTCGCGAAAAAGTTATGAAAGTTATGATTTTTCCATAGGCTCCCATTTTGAAAAATTGCGTGAGGTCCAAATTTTTCAAATCAGTCTAGAAAAAAATCAAGCACACGACCATATCCTTTTTATTTGATGAATTTCCTAGGTATATTCTGAAGTTTTGAAAAATCGAAGTTTAATCAAATTCTACATTGTAGAAATAATTTCGACCAAAACGTACAGAACTTATTTAAATATGCATGGCAAAGTTACAGCCCGGACACTTTTTAAAATGACCTTTGACCCCCAAAGTGTGACCTTGACCTTTAAGATAGAGACCATCTGATAGAGGTGACAATTTACGCCAAAGAAAAACAGGAGTGCCAGTCAGTCACAAAAGACACCCGTCTAAATATTCAATTACGTGAATTCAAGGGCCATAATCCAAAAGTGCCTGGGGTGATTTGGGTGGTTATCGAACTTGGCCGAGATATAATGCCCATAAACATTGTCACTAATAAAATCTGTAAAAAGATCCTTTGAAATCAAAGAATGCAACAAGAAGAATAATAGCAGACTCGGTTTGATTGAATCTGTTCATAACTAAGTTTTGTGAAGATCGGATGAAAACTGTCGGACTTAGAGGGCGGACAAGGCTAAATTCGCAGTTTTTTTTAAGTAATTCAAGAGCTTATCCAAGGGAGCCTGGGACGATTTTGGTGGTCGTCGAACTTGGGCGAGATATTATGCCCACAATCATTGTCACCAAGTCTGATGAAAATCGGATGAAAACTGTTCGACTTAGAGAGCGGAAAAGGCTAAATTGGCAGTTTTTAATAGTTCAAGTGCCATGATCCAAGAATGTCTTGGGCGATTTAGCTGGTTATCGAACTTGGCCGAGATATAATACCCACAAACATTGTCAGTAAGTTTAATGAAGATCGGATGAAAACTGCTGATGCCGCCCACCAGCCGCCCGCTCGCTAAGGGTGTTCACAAAATACGCAACGCTCTTTCAGATATGTGCATATAAAAATACAGAAATTATTTTAAAGTAATAAGTAAATGCAGTTTAACAAGAGCTCGTCGAACACGAAATGCCCCCCTTGATGCATTCAGTAATTGCACAAGGAACAGAACTTATATGCTCACTGTAAATTAAAGTTCTACCATTCTGGTTTAATCTGACCTTGACTTTTAACCTATTAACCTAACAAGAGATTACAGAGTGATCTTGGCGCCATCCACTGTGCCATTTTCGAATGTTCCAAATTTCAAGGCTAGCTCAAGGTCAAAATCAAGGTCAAATTTCATTTTGGTACAAAACAATGTGTATGTGGTCCAAATTTGAAAGCTGTGGCTTGAGAAATGTGAAAGCAGGTCACTAGATCAATTTCAAGGTCAAAGTTCATTTCGGTAGACAGAACAGTTACTATGCATGTGCTTCAAATTTGGAGGCTGTAAATTGAGAAATGTGAAAGTAGGTAATAGGTAAAAATCAATGTCAAATTTCAATTCAGAACACAAAAATATGCACGCGGTCCAAATTTGAAGGCTGTAGCTTGAGAAATGTGAAAGTAGGTCACTAGGTCAAAATCAAGGTTAAATTTTATTTTGGAACACAAAACTATGCAAGTGGTCCAAATTTGAAACCTGTACCTTCAGAAATTTGGAAGTAGGTCACTAGGTCAATCTCAAGATCAAAGTTCATTTCAGTACACAAAACTATGCTTGTGGTTCAAATTTGGAGGATGTAGCTTGAGAAATGTGAAAGTAGGTCACTAGGTCAAAATCAAGGTCAAATTTTATTTTGGAACAAAAGAACTATGCATGTGGTCCAAATCTGAAGCCTGTACCTTCAAAAATGTGAAAGTAGGTCACTAGGTCAATAACAAGGTCAAAGTTTTTTCGGTACACAAACCTGTGCATGTGGTCCAAATTTGAAGGCTGTAACTACAGAAATGTGAAAGTAGGTCACTAGGTCAAGATCAAGGTCAACTCATGTCAAGGTTCATCTTGCCACTCAAAACTATACATGTGGTCCAAATTTGAATGATGTAAGTTATGGACATGAAGATTCTAGGTTTTTCCCTATATAAGTCTATATGAACCTTAAGACCCCTGGGGCGGGGCCATATTTGACCCTAGAGGGATAATTTGAACAACTTGGTAGAGAACCACTAAATGATGCTACATTACAAAATATCAAAGCCATAGTCTTTGTGGTTTGGACAAGAAGATTTTCAAAGTTTTTCCCTATATAAGTCTATGTAAACCATGTGACCCCTAGGGCGGAGCCATATTTGACCCTAGGGGAATAATTTGAACACTCTTAGTAGAGGACCACTAGATGATGTCATATACAAAATACCAAAGCCCTAGGCCCTGTGGTTTTGGACAAGAGGTTTTTCAAAGTTTTTTTCCTATATAAGTCTATATAAACCATGTGACCCCCAGGGTGGGCCATATTTGGCCCCAGGGAAATAACCTGAACAATCTTGATAGAGGATCACTAGATTTTGCTACATACCAAATATCAAAGCCCTACACCCTATGGTTTTGGATAAGAAGATCAGAAATCGTTTAACTGTTCCTGGCCAATGCGACCTTGACCTTTGATCTAATGACCTCAAAATCAATAGGGGTTATCTGCTGGTCATGGCCAAACTAACTATCAATTTTCCTGACACTAGACCCAAGCGTTTTTGAGTTATTGCCTGGGAACCATTTTACTGTTCCTGGTCACTGTGACATTGACCATTAACATACTGACCTCAAAATCAATAGGGGTCATCTGCTGGTCATTACCAACCTGCCTATCAACTTTCATGATCCTAGGCCCAAGTGTTCTTGAGTTATCATCCGGAAACCGTTTTACTATTCAGGGTCACTGTGACCTTGACCTTTGACATACAGACCTCAAAAGCAATATGGGTCATGTGCTGGTAATGACCAACCTCCCTATCAACTTTCATGATCCTAGGCCAAAGCGTTCTTGAGTTATCATCCGGAAACGGATTGGTCTACATTCCGACCGACCGACAGACCGACCGACCGACCGACCTACCGACCGACATCTGCAAAAAAATATACCCCTCCTTCTTCGAATGGGGGGCATAAAAATGTGTGTAGAAATTAATAAATCCGCCATTTTGTTTTTGTTGAAATGGAAATAAAATGGCCGCCATTTTGACCAAGTATTTAAATGCTGATAACTTTTCAATCTTTAGTTCGATTTTGAAAATTCTTTCACTTCTTTAAATGATATAAGAAATCCCAGCAGATAAAATTAACATCAAAACAACATTGCCTTACATTCTAACAGTGTGGAGATAACTCATAAAATATTGGTGCAAGAGTTATGGCCCTTGCGTCATATGGTGTGAGTGATGATGTTGAACAACTATTTTTAGTTAGAATCAAATCCTCTATGTAATTACAGAGATATAGTGAAAAATGCATCAAAATTAACCTAAAATTATAAGTAAAAGGGGCATAATACATGAAACATTGCTGCTAGAGTGGGTGATGATGTAGAACAAATATTTTATGTTTGAATCAAATCCGTTTAGTAATAACTGAGATAGGTTGAAAGTAAATCAAAACTATAATCTGAAAACCCAAGTAAAAGGGGGGATAATTCATGAAATATTGGTGTGAAAGTTTATGAGAGCCGTTGAGCTATATGATGTAGGTGATGATGTGGAATAACTATTTAATGTTTGAAACAAATCCATCAAGTAAATACAGAGATAAAGAGAAAGTGCATCAAAACTTTAACCAAGGTGCGGACGCGGAAGGACGCCGACGCCGGGTCGAGTAGGAAAGCTCTCCATACTTTGTATAGTCAAGCTAAATCTTCTCAGACACAACAATCTAGATTTCAAAAAGATTTGAAGGAATGTTCATTTGGTGACCATCCATCGAGACTTTCCGAATTATTCAAATTCGTCGAAAAACAAGTGGAAAAACATCACCTCTAGAATGTTAACATACCAAAATGGGATTTGAAAAAAAGTTGGATTGCAAAAGATGTTTGTGGTAGAAGGTGGGGTGTTTTAGAGTGATTTTTGTCCGGGAAAAGAAGAAAAAATGACTGAAAAAAGACCCCCCCCCCTTTAAATCGGGGGTGTTTTATGGAGGTAAAGGTTCGTTTTGCTGCATATTTGTTGCTGCAGACATGCAGTTGGTAACTATCATGAAGCTGTACTATGTGTCTGTCGACTACTGTTGTTGTTTGAACTATGATGCAGCAGAGTCAGAGACAGAGTCCTGCCACAAGAAATGACAATGAAGCATGTGTCAAAAGCTGGATTAGTGAACATAAATTTTGTTGCTACGATGAAACTTTTTTGCAAGGCGGTGCCCCACTGTGTTGAAAGGGAAAAAATGGCATGCCGCAGGGCGATGTTTTGAGAGCGAATTTATAATTATATAACATTTTTGCACTATAAAAATGTGTGAAAGGATGGCATCTTACCATAGATAAACAAGATGGAAAATAGCTCGGCGGTATTCAACACAATGTCGAATTCCTTTAGTACTGTACTGAGCGAGGCGTGTCCGACACATCACAAGGTGTCGATTAACGAAGCAAATATTAGTAGACTACATCTTGGAATTTCGGTAGAAACTTGGATGGAATTATTCACAGCCTACATCAAGAACAGGACAAGTTTGACCCTAGACTTTTCAAACATACCAGACAGTGAATATTTGATTGATGTGGAGTGTGCCTTACGTGATTTTCTGACTGCAAAGAAGTGTCTGTACGTGAAGTACGAGGACATAGCAAAAATAAGGACAGACTTGGATATGAGGTTATCTACCTGGATGTACATGTTAAGGAAATACATGAGTAATTATCATTCTGGGATTGACTTGGAGTGGTGTGAGCACAGTCTGGACCCAAATTCGGACTGTACTTGTAATATCACGACGGAACCCAAAATGACGAATGGAGCTGAAAAAGTCTATGTGAATATTTTAACATTGTTATTAGACCATCACGTTGTCAGAAACTGGAGATAGAAAACAAAGAAACTGGATTAACAGTTAGCAGAGAGGTAACGGTAAAGCCGACGCCAGATCAACCAACTGACCCTGCCGTTAGGGTAGTTGTCACATTAAACTGTACAGGAAGCAGTTCGGGTCTTCGTTA
>NW_026459985.1:0-72209 GCF_021730395.1 Mercenaria mercenaria | reverse complement strand
CACTTGACATACTTCAGTTCTCCCGGATCAATTATGACAAGTAAGTTTTCTTCTCCGTTGCTGAGACCGTATGCTGGCAGCAGCTGAAATGACAAGCATGTCTTCCCACTTCCGGCAGATCCGACAATGGCAACTGCACTGTACTCTATAAACATCCTTTTAGCCTGGTCTTTGACTTCTTTGTTAATCGTCTTACCTGTATAGCTCTGACGATAAACTTTTGAATACTCTGAAAATATCGATTTCTTGTCAGTAAATATTCAAGTTAGCCGACAATAAACTTATCAGTATATTATCCATACTTTTCTTTTCTTATTAATTTATTTTTGCAGTAAAATCTCAGAAGAATATGACAAAATATGTACAATACAACGATTGTATCTGCATCTTCTTTACATTAAAAGTGACTCTTTAATATAGAATACTTGTGAAAACAGTTGTAAAACTGAAAGTTACACATTCATTACAGCCAAAACCTGTCATGATATTTTACAAAGAAGAATTTTATGTCTTTGTAAATAAGTAGTCATTTCTTAATACATTGATGTTTTCACTTAATTTTATGTAACCTTGAATACATTTTGCTAATCAAACCAACATTAATCTGATTAATGTTGGACCAGATTTCTTACACACATTTTCTAACTGTTGCATAGTAATGCCTGTTTTGCGTTTTCAGTATTTTAAGCTAAATTTTATGGCAGTTTTTATCTACAAAAGATTAGCGAAATGGATTCAAGTTTTAATTATGTAAAATATATCAAATATGTATAGATTTAGATTACAATAGTAGATGTAAATATCACATAGGGGATTGAATTAGAGGGTATATGTTTATCCTTTAATATAATAGTAATAACCCTTTTGTGATAGCATACAATATGGGTTTTTTTTATAAGTGCAATATAATGTGGAGTTTGTTTTATATGATATAATCTCTGATATAAATTATATCATGATATATAGTCTCAAGTAACTCAGTATTGAGTGGCAGCATTAAATATGTTTTAAGATATTATATGTAATACAAATATGTACTGTGATTTTATTTATGTATGCTGATGAGACTTGAATAAAAAAAAATGTAAATTCATTAAGTAATAACTAAACATTTCTGCGCAGAATTATTATCTGCCGTTACAGGTACGTACGATTAATAGTCCTGATTTCATACTTTTAGAAAACCAATACACATTGTATTGTTTACAATTTAGTTCAAATTCAAATAAAATAATAATTATTATAATTCGAACAGTACAACCGTTTTATGATTAAGACATGTAAATTTCACACATACCCAAAAGATTTCTATAGACGGTATCCTCGGTGACACATGTGTCTTCTGAAATTATCATTGCATAGAAAATAAAGGAAGATATATACATGTATTTCAAAATGATGTTCAACTTTTAAAATAAAGCAACCACCTGCTAATACTGCATATAGAAAGAACTAGTCTTATGCATTGTGACATATTAAAGACATTTCGTTACGTTTTGATGGCTGCTTGGCACACTTCTTTTTGTCTCCCTGGCCGTAACAATGTCAACTGTGTACTTATCAAGCGCCTGCCAATGCGGCAAAGCGAAAGCATCAACGCACCACAACGAAACACATAACGCGACGGAGACATGTTTTATGTCGAGTTGGCGCACGCGCCAGTAACAAACTATTATTTTGTTTTGCGCTGGCGAGCTCATTATTAACAATTCTAACACGATCCGCAGCAGTTGCTATATAAACATATAGCGAAATCGCCTATACATGAATCTACGATAAAATATAGCTGTACCATTCCACCCTACGATTGTAACATGACTGTGAGGTTCTACTATGCTTCTTCCATTATATGCCGACTAAATACTCGACATTTTCAGTGCTATGCAGTAGTAATAAAAAGTACATCAAATTTTCTGAAACAAACAATTTCTATTGTTTATATTTCTACCGTAAGAAAATGTTTCAGCCCGGTAAGTTTCAAATTCAACACCAGTGCATCTATATCTGGTCGTGTGCCTAGTTTACAATTTCTCCATTGTAGGCACCGCAAATGTCACCTAGATTCTTCTTTGACAGTAAATAAATTATAATTCATGTTCCAATCTTCCAGACTAAAGTGTTTACGTGTTATAATAAGCTGCCGCAATGTTCTGGTGTGTATGTTTCAGTTCCATCATGTAGGTGACGTGTACTATTTTTAGAAACTGCATAATTATATAAACTTTGAATGACGTATTTACTTCTGATTTCTATATCAGACCTTAGATGTTACTGAAAATAACATTTTCACAGCAGTAACTACTTAATCAATACTTTAGTTAAAATTTACAGAATAAGGAAAATTCCGTTTTATGCAACGCTTTTCATTCATCGGGAGGTATTTATAATAGCAAATGGCCAGTCAAACTAAAATGCAGTGCTGTAAAATGCGAAGAATTTGCGTGGTTAGAATAAAAATAAATATGCTCCAATAATATTATTAGTTAATAAAATATGGGCAGTTGTTCGGATGCGAATATTAAATCACTCGTGCTACACACTCATGATTTAATTATTACTCATTCGAACTCCTGCCCATATTTTATTAACTGATAAAATATAGGCACATATTTATTATTTCTTAAATATTCATGCTGGTACAGCTCGTTTAAATGGGTCAGCCGTGTTGATGTACTTATAAAATAGACTTGTCCGGTTTATAGGTTGGTCAGGGCTAAGGATATGTATTGTATATTTCTTTAAAATGCTTCTTCCCCTTCCGTTTGGACCCGTCCATGTTTACAAACACGTTTGTTTATTTTATGGACTATATTAATGGATCGCGATAATTTAATTTTAACGGTACTTGGAAAAATCCAAAAACAGGTAAAGCAGGTGTATTATCCGATAAGTGGTGTTAACTTGTATATTGTAGTATTCTTAACTCTAGAATACGATTTGTTATTCAGTAACAAATTTGTAGTCTAGTGGATAGGGTATCAGACTTCTATTTTTATGTTTTGTATGGTGTAGGTTCGAGCCCTTCTTTCTTAAATGATTTTTACTTATTATTCTATTTTAGCAAGTCTTTTATATAACGTCTTTGTATTTACTTTAAAAAAATATTAACATTCATAATGCTTTTAATGATTGCAAATTTGGTTTCATTTTCATTTTTGCAAGAGTTTTCTTTATCCATTTTGTAATGTTAATAGTTCAATGTGTATTCTAAAATGTGACACTCTGAAAAATGTCAATAAAGACCCAGTATAACTACAGGAGAAAATCATGATACAAATAGTTTTAACTGTATTCCTTCTCAAGGTAAAACCATGCTAGGAAAATAAAAAAGTAGCTCGTTCTGTATTCGAACCAGCACCGTAAGGTTACAAATCATACGTGTAAACCACTAGACCACGCCGCTACTTACATTGGTTTTGCTATATAAGATATTTGTCATAAAATCTGTCCACCTCATTCCCTATTTCGTTGTTATGGGTTGATCCGGTATTAGTAAATAAAGGTCACAGTTATCGCGTTTTGTTTATACAGTGACGTGCGCACCAAAACAAATAAATTGTTTCGTTGTTTCGCTTCGACGCGCAAGTCATTTACGGAGAGTTATTGTTTCTCGTTGGCTGGCGCACTATTTAGCAAATATTTCACGTTAGCGCACGCGTTTATGATATTTTTCATGCTGTAACGTCTGTGCACCCACCAAGACGAAATTAAATATTTCATTTATTAGCGCCGGCGTGCACATAGCTTATTAAGTACATTCCGTTGTACCGTTCTAGCGTGCGCACAAACTGACAAAGGTGAGACAATGATACAGTTTGTTTCGCTCGATCATGAAATGATCCATTCTCGCATACCAGAGGTCTACAGTGGTTCCCCGGATGTCTCGGGATTTTGACGAACCTCTGATGGATGAGAATGGAAATGATCGTTAATGGTGCAGATGCCAGCACGAAATGAAACTGTTTATTCTGTTGCATACTTATGTTTCGTTGTTGCCGGGCGTTGATAGTTCTATTTTATCGTGCTGGCAAGAGCACACTTTTAATAGTTTGGTATAGTGCGTTGGCGCGTGCGCCAGAACAACACAACGGAATATGTTACACATAAACCGCTAGCCAACGCGACATAACAAGATGTCCAAAATCATCCACTACACTTAGCCGTTCTGCTTAATGACAAAAGTCGTAGAAAACTCACTGAACAGACATCTGAATATTTCGATTATCAAAGAAGATTCACGATTCGTTGTTTCATTTTGTGGTGGTTCACGGAATACATGTATATGACATAACGAATGTAAAACTTCTAGATTAAGATATCATCGCAATATAAGCAAAGATTTCAAAGCTTTTATTTAAATTATTGGTAGCAGAAAAATAAATTACAGCGTAATGTAGTATCAAAACATACGGCGTGTGAATAGTGCGTTGGAAATGACATCACCGTTAAAATTTGATGACAATACATACTATTTACCTTCCAGCACTATATTGGTTAAATAAAATAAATATTTTTCCGCAACAATTTCGTCTCGCGTAGATCTATTTCATTACATACGTTTATCAAAATGCAAACTGAATGCATATACACTTGTAAAATAGTAAAAGGTATGATGTCAGTATCGGAATTTGTTTAAGTTTAATTACAACTCGAACAAATGTATTATAAATACCTGGATTATCGTCTACTGAGGAATCTATATAAACCATTGATGATGTAGATAACATATCATGGTCATGATGTCTTGTAACTTTATTGAGAAGTCTCTGGTTGGTTACTATGACAATATCGATAACATCATCATTATCGTCAGTTGTTGCATCTATCATACTGTCAAACTCTTCAAGCATTACTTCAACCTTGTTTGAATCATAGGTTGTCCTACCAAACGGTTCACGAAATAGTACAAACTGTGCATCCTCGGAACAGATCCGTTTCCAGTTGGATGTGTTGTTGATCTCTAAACATTGGTCAGGACGTTGATATTTTCTATCTTGTATTACCGCAAGTGCGCATTTGTAAGTCAGCGTGTTGTCATGACCAGTAACGATAACGCGGTGGTTGTCTGTAAGCTGTTGGGTTATCAATGAAATGTCGTCTTTGAAAGACTCGATACAATCATTTTGCTTTTCTAATGATCGTTTAATTTTTGCTGAAAATGAGATAAGAATAATTGAATTCCAGTCGTCATTACCAAAGAAAACTCCCTTTTTTTTTTATAATAGAACCAAGTTATTTCAGCTTTACCGATCCCACAATATATCTTTACCATTAACGTTTGGAATGTTCTACTTTTTCATATGTTATAGCTGACGCGTGAGACTTTTTATATTCATATCAGAACATTCAATTAACACAACGACAATGAAATATTACAGATGTTTTACCTCTCATCCTTTCAACCTTGTTGTCTACGATTCTCATCCTTTTTTCTGCAACACCTGAAGTCAAACATGTCTTGTTTTTTTATTATTATACCCTAAAATAATTCCAATGCAAGCGTCAGTATATATTTCTTACATTAAAATACAGCCGCCCTAATTATTTACATTTGGTATGTTAAATACAACATTCAACGTAATTAATGATTCTGCCTATCAAAACCCTGAAAACTCGGCCAGTCCTAGCCATGGAATATAATAATTTGAAAATATGTATAACGTATGGTTTTTATATCTATTAGCACTATGCTTGTGCTAAATTTAGCGTGTGAACGGAATAAACTATGGCAATAAATGTCTATTTTTGGTGTGACACATAATTTATACAATACCCGTGCGTCCTTTTCGTTTTACAGATGCTTTTGACAGGATTTTACTTGATGTTTTAGATTCTCCCTTCAGTGTCTGTATTTCGCGGCCCTGAATGCCCAAAGCTTTTTTTCAAGCTCCGAGTTTTGCAGTTGAAGCTGCACATACAAGACTTTGTGCCAAGTACGTAGAACATCCCCAAGATTCGGCATGTTTTCAGTTAATGCTGAATTTATTTCCTCTTCAATAGAGCTTTGCTGAGGTGAACCTGCAAACTTTAACAAGGTAAGTACAGCATCCTTAAGGGCACTCCATGAAGAGTTAAAATCTTCATCAACAATGCATTCGGTATTTGCAATATGTTGCAGGTTATTCCTGATATTTGTGATGTCATCGAGACAGTTTCTTTCATCTTGTTCTAACTTGTTTCCAAATAAGCCTCGCAATAGTGTTGTGAGTAAAGTAACGTCCCATATTTGGATATTCACGCTCCCAGTTGATGGTAAGATATAGTAAAACTGGTCTAAACTGATCTTAGAACGTCGAAGTAATTTATCAATATCCGGTTTTCGGGACTTAAGGTACTCTTCCAAGTCTGTGTAACGAAGGTTTCGTTCAGTATAGTCAGCCTTTGCCTTAGTGACAAATAGTTCACGTAAAGGCTTTGGGCATATGTTTATTATGAAGGTTACTAGCCGGTAGTACTTGTCTGACATTCTGAAAAAAATATAGACAAATTAGCAAATTACCTGTAATTTACATGGGTCAATACCGGCTTGAAATTGCTTATTTACGATTTCCCTCCTGGCATATCTTTCAATATAAAATCTAAAGATAAGGGCAGATTTCCCGGAATCACGAATATCTTAAATTTTACTAAAATTAGAACAATATGTTATTTTAAAAATCTTAAAAACAATAAATGCATACAATGATGTTACGACAGTACCCTAAAATATGTATAGTTTACAAACTAACGAAAAACTGTAAGAGGAAAGTTTATTCTAAAAAAATTCAGAACCTTTTTATCCAAATATAGTGTAATCATTTGTTATCTAAAATCACAATTTTTATATGTACCTTTATAACTTTAAAAATGTGGTAGTTAAATGAATCAAAATACAAATATGCGTGATAACAATCTAAGTGTATGCTTACATTGAAACAATACTTTAAGTCATTCTTAAGATATTGGCAAATGACAGGTTTACAGTTTTGTTTAGTATTGCGTACGTTTAAATCGATGTGTCTATAGATTAGACATTTGCGAATTAAACCGATACCGAATCCGAATTGTACACGCCATGTACCCGGATAATCTTAACTATGTTCAGCGACCCTAACTCAGTGCCAACATGGCGGATGTAAAGCCGATACAACCTTGCTTTCTGTGTAATTACGATATATAAAGGAATGTTTCTGTTGTTATATCTATCACCATTGATCAAGTGTATATTTATTTCAAAATGTATCATGTTAAATATATCAACCTTTGTGTATTCAGGTAGAAAAACGACGAACAAGGCAACTTTTTCAATGAAAACTTTTACAAAAGATCTTTAAAAATACTTCTATGCTTTTGATGCCTCGATTATTTTGTTGTTTGAAAGCAAAGATATACTGCTTTATAGGCCCCTTTACACTATGTTGTTAACCCACTACATGTTGACATAATACATGTTCAAATGTACTGACAGCGAGAAAAGGGATAAAAACCTAACTTTGATTTGATAAAAACCGAACTCAGTTTACATGAAGAATGGATAAAAACCTAACTTCCTAACTTACACGAAATTATGTGACGGATAAACACCTAACTGACTAGTATTCTGTAGAAATGAATGAGTTGACATGTACATGGTCTGATTATTGTAAACATTACTTTATAAGCGGTATTGTCTTCAAACTTTGTCATTAATTTTAAGATGTTACATGTATGCCCACTACAGTCAAATATTTTTTTCATAATTTTAATATTATGCAAATAGCAATGTTTGGAAAAATCTGGATAAACCCTAAAAAGTAACTCAGTATAAAAGTCAAAATTATTAATATATTTACATAAGAAATTATTTAATACCACCGATGTTCGAAGTTCTGTAGTTCCCAACCCTATCTCCCTCTCTCTCTCACACACACACACACACACACACACACACACACACACACACACACACACACACTCTCTCTCCGTTTCAGAAAAATTGTGTTTGTTTCAAATCTTGTATATCGTATAGTGTAAGAGATTTTTATAGAGGTGCTAATGGAATATTTTGATATTGTTTTAAATGGGATAGATTTATGATTATTATTAAATATGATATTTTTCAGACGGTAAATAGGAATAAAAGTGTGTGTGGTGTGGTGGGGTGGGGGAGTGATGCATGGACTGACGGGACAGGGGTGTGGGTATCCTTACATTTTTCACTTGTCCACGGACACTTAAAATCCACTTGTCCATAGTCAAAATTCACTTGCTCTGATTTGTAATATTAAACCTTCATGAAAGGGGCAAATAGACTGGAGTTTGAGTTCTTTATTTAGGACAATGAAAAGAAAAGCATATCACAGTAACTGTGGTAAAATATAAGTTGTTGAAATATTTGCCTTTTAACGTTTATAAAAGTCTGAAATCGCGTAAGCAGTGTTCGGGATCTTTTGAGGTCATGTCCGAAACACTGGCCATGCAATGGTGCAAAGCCAGATGAATTCAGAGAAAGACTCTTAAAACGTTCCGACTTGTTTCAGTCATACTTGCGATCTCTGTGTGCTTTTGATTTTAATTTGGCTGACTACTGGGTCAAATATTTCCTTTGACAGTGACTTATTGTCTCAGCAGTTGGAATTCTGCTTACAAACTTGTCATAATACTTTTTTAAGTTGTTTACGTTTCTAATGTCTTTAAATGTCCTTTTAGTTCTCTGTGTGTAACCCTTGTTTTCCTTTTTTTTTAGTTTTAGTTACAGAATGCTATATGCTGATGATGCAAATATTTTTCTTCAGCTACTTTAAGTAGTTCTTATGTTCCCTTTAGCATGTATATGGTTTCTTCTTCTTTATGCTGTTTTTTTTTTTAAATGCATGTTGTAAAATGTGACTCTTCTTATTTTTGTGTAGTGTCAGCTAATTTTTTTTATGCTGCTTTAAATGTGCTAAATCTGTATGTGGTAAATTACTTTTTCGTTTTATTTGCTAGTACATATGTGCTTTTTTGTTTTAATGCGCTGTAACATGTATGTGATAATTTGTGATTTGTTTCTATCTACTTAGAGCGAGATGCTTTATTTGCTTTAATGTGCTTTAACATATTTGCATTTTATTACAGCTGTTTTACTTATGTTGAGCTTATTTACATGTGTTTGTCGGAAAATAGCTTTAAGCTAGCATTATATGTTTATACTTTTCCGACGTTAAATAAATGTTCTTGTATCTAAATCTTCTCTGATATTTTATCATAGTCACCGAGTTACAGTGTGCGCGAGACCTAGTCAAAGAACCCATTATCTTTATCACCTCCATACACTTGAAGCAACACACAATCTAAATGATATTTTATGTTTTCTCATTTTATACCTGAAAACGTATGCTTGTCCGCGGACACACAGAATGAAAAATGCACTTGTCCGCCGGCAAAAATCACGAGTCGGATAAGTTGGACATAGGAATCCCACATCCCTGCAGGGGTGGGTAGATCAAAGAACTTCGAGCATCAGCAGTCCATAAAAAAGCACAGACGAACAGCAGTTTTCGTTTTGTCAGGTGTTTATCCATTCTAGTTCGCATTTATCCAGCGCTGTTTCCTATACCAGTTAGGAATTATCCGCAAATTTAAACCCACCTTATAATCAATAGAATTTTTAAGCTATAAAAATCGATTTCAAACTTTGATACTGTTAAACATTGTCAAAGAGATATTTATGGAACTAATACATTTAATAAGTAAGGTCTTACTGCAATTTCTGGTACTTTAAAACAGTAAGAAACATAAAACATGTTCATTTTGAAGACTTTTTTGAGTACATTTTAATGAATTCCAGCCACATAATGTGACATTTCAATTGAAATATTTAATACGCAAAACATGTTATCAATACAGGATATTATGACTATCAAAAGTTTTACGCTAACATTGCATACTCATAAAAACACGAAAAAAGACAAGGAAATTAACCACATACATCGTCTTTCTGTCAGCCATGTTGGCACTGAGTTAGGGTCGCTGAACAGAGTTAGGATTATCCGGGTACATGGCGTGTTGTAGTCTACTGCTGTTGGAGGCATTTCAAAACATTTTTGTCAATAAGGCCAAGCCATTGATGTAATATGTTTTCAGGCCCCGCTTTCACTAACGTTCTCAAAGTGAGAAAATTCCCAGCTCAAGATTTTCTCAGAATAGTCTGAGAATTGTCTCAGCTAGGAAATTTCTCAAGTTGGCTTTCGCTAAACTTTTTCCAAGTCTTGAGATTTTTCTCAGCTGAGCCGTATTTTTTTAAGACATAAGCGGCCAAACATCCAAGGAGCCGCGTGAACTTTCCCACGAACACGAGTGCATAGTTGGGGGCAGTGGATTTATTCTTTATTGAGACGAAATGAAGCGTTGAGAAATGTTCATAAACAAACGTGACAGTTTCGGGATAATCCAAATTGTATGTTTGTACAAAGGTATGGCAGTGTATTTTCAATTTTTATAATTAATCAGTTTCAAACCTGTCACTTTTGAACCAATCAAACACACAGTCGAGGGTACTACTACTACTACGTAATATTGCTGTGTTTTTTTTCCCAAATATGGGATTAGGTAAACACAGCCATATGTTGTTACACTACGTGTGAAAATTTTTTATTTTATCGGGCATATGTTTTAGGGGAATCAATATGCAGCCGTAAGTATACATTGTTTTAGATGTACATATTAATTACTGCAATTAGTGTATTAAGATTGCAGGGACATAAATATAGCTATGCTTTTCCTCTACTGTAGGCATTTCAAACTTTGAACACACACAATTTGTCACAATACTCACATTCTATTTTGTAGAAGAATCAAGCTTCTTTTTTAAAAGCATTTTGCCCATTTCTGTCATGATTTAAATTAATTCGTGTCTAACGTATTTCGCCAGGTACTCTGTGATTGAAAGTGCTGCAAACCATGTACATTTTTTTTGAAATGCAAAATGAAAGTGAAAGTAGGTAGAGCTGTCAAAATAAAAAAAAATGCAATTTTTAAAAAAATATAACAGTTGATAGATTTCATTAACCAAGTACCTAGATAAGTATGTTAGACACACAACAAAAACAAATTTACAGAAAAAAATGTGTTGTAAAAAAAAAAAAAAAAAAGTTTGACATTTCTACAAGGTAGAAGTGGACAGTTAAGAGGTACTGTGTTAAGACAAAATACAAAGTATAACCAAACAAGGGACCTTTATAGAAAGTACCCTGCTACTTGTGTAAAAGGCTTTGGAATATTATTGGTCTGTCGGGTTTATAATTTCCATTTATGAAAATTTACATGAGGGGGTCTCAAAGGCTTTACATGATCCTAGATCTACTTTTCATTTCTACTTTCACTTTCAGTTTGAAATGTATTCCATTTTTTTTAAATTACATTGTTGCAGCACTTTCACCCCCCAGACTTCCTGAAAAAAACCAATATGTTATGTTAGACAAAAGTATAAACATTAGTCCACTTGAGATACAAACTACAGGTTTTCATTATAGGCCTAGCTTATTCCTGTTTTTAATGTTGCAGGTTTGTAATATATCATAACTTGAGACAGGACTATATAAAACCTATTTTTTGACACAAGCATGGAAAAAACAAAATTTTTTTTTGAAACAGAAGTTTGGAAAATCTGAATGACGTATAATAGCATTTTATGTTTGGAAATTTCCAATCAGTAAAAATATATATTTGTATATTGAAGCTTTTTCCCTTCTTTTTCTGTACACTTCTCTATATTGTAGATCTAAATAGAGACAGAATAAAAAATTTCCCTCAATAAAATGCTTAAATATGTTGGGGTTCTTTTTTTGAAAATCATTATGAAAGAAAAAGCTTTTTCAGTTGTAAGGCATCTCTGAAATGTCCCAGAATTTGATAATGGTTTTAAATGTTCATTGTGATGAATGCATAATTTTCCCAAAGTATGCTTTTTTTAAATTTTAAAATTTTTTATATTTTTTTATATGTGGTTTATATAATACACACCACACACAATTTTATTAAGATTTTTGTAGATATCAAATTTATGTAGCTAATAATTATAAGTTTATGTACATTTCACCCAGAAAACCATTGATCTTGTATACCTAAGGCTCAGACTTAGTGTTTAAGATTTTCTATATTATAAAAATTTTTGTGAAATTCAAAGATTGATATTCCTTCTTATAAATGGAATAAGGAAATATTGAACCTGGTTACAGAGCAATTTTATATAATTTATATAAGGGTTTCACAGCCTGTTGATGAAGATTCTCAGCTTAACAGAGGTCAGGCTTGAGTTATGTGCTGATTCAAACGATGCTATTGACAGTGGATAATCCATTCTGAGTTGTTCTAGGCCCATTCACCAACATGTCAAAACACTGAAACTGAAGGCAGTATGTGTAGGTGGTCTGGCCTGTGATTTCAAGTATATTATGTTTTGACTAAGTTAGTCCATGTTTCCTAATTTGCAACCTACTATAATTCAGACCATGCTAGATTTTAATTTTACTCAAAAGGAAATAAAGGAGAACACAAAAAGTTAAATCATGCTTGCAAAATATACAGAAACCAAATGATACCCGAATGGAGGCACTTTATTTACAAACATTTGAAATGGATCAGTCTGATTTTGACCAAGTATTGGTTTTGGTTTGAACTTTCACTTATGATAATTTGCATGCCTAGTCAGAATAAAATCACTAGACTATGAATCAAGAAAAGTTGTAAGTTTGATCCTTTGGCTATGCATGCAATATCTTTTAACAGTTTGAGCGAAGAACAGGGTCTGAAGTCATTTTTTCCAACATTTCTTACTTTTTTTACAATGGAAGTTGTCTGTGAGTACAAGTCATTTCTAGTAAAGAATGCAGGAACACTTGATAGGTTAACTGAACACCATTACATGACTGAAATACAAATGGCAAATTGAATCATATTGAAACAAAAAACAAAAAGAAGAATTTCTCTCCATAAATGCAAACAAAAATAAAATTTGTGATAGTGTCTGTATATAACATAGAAAAAAAAATCCTTTTCAGATTGAGGGTACCTCCCCCTGATTATCCCCTTTGAATAAAATATATCTGCCATGTGAAAGGAACAAGCTGCAAGATATACTGTGGAAATGGGGCCTATGTAAAAAAATTCTATTTAAGAATATAAAAAAACTGACACTAAACTACTGAAAAGGTTGCACGGGGGACATTTATTGTGTGTATAGACTTTCATCAAGATTCTGAGAAGTTGATTTGTTAAACAAAAATAGTCAAAATATTGTGTCTTCAAGCTGAAAAGATTAAGATCTTTAGGAAAACATTAGGACTCAAGAAAAGTAATGGGGTTATGAAACTGTAGGTTCAACTTTTAAAATTTGTTTTTTTTTTTTTTTTTCCACTATATTTTGTGAAAGAGGTTCCATCACAAGATGTGACATTTGGTAAGAATAGATGAAAGTTTTATGAAAAGAAGTTTTTTGCTTTAAATGTGCAGACTTTAAGTTACATAAAAAATCAAGCTATTTACAATAAATATTGATTAAAAAGACACTGTTGAAAACTAGCCTTCATGTAAATGGCACACTTTTTTGGGTGCACAGGGGACACAATTAGCTATATAATTTAATATAACTGTAACCCTTAGGACCTTGCAAAATTTTCTATAATGAACTTGTCCGTTTTACAATTTGGACAATATTATTAAGTGTTAAAAGGGGTGCTAACCAAAAAGATACTGACTGAATGGTGAACAGTGCAGATAAAGATCAGACTGATCATGATCTACACTTGTCGCAAAGGTAGGACCAGCCATGTACAACATGCTAAGGGTTAAAACTGCATGAGCCATTCAGCTGATATTGCAAACATTTGTTTACTACATTGATTGGATATAAGTAATTTGCCCTAAAACACTTTATAAAACTGAACTGAATTAAAATAAGGTGAGAGAGAAGAAAAAGCTTAATTATTTAAAAAAAAAACAACAACAATATAGCCGATAGAAATACATTGTTGAAGGCATTTCTTTGTTTACATTAAATTTAAAATGTGGCTGCCACGTTGTTTGTTAGGAAACGAAAAGACACATTAATTTCTTGTTTTCGAATTTTAATTATCGCATTTTATGTGTCAAAGATTGGCATGGGTGAAAATATTACTGAAAATATTAAAATCAGTTTTTATTGATTAACCCCCTTTTTTTGGCTTGTGCAGTATAAAATTCATGTGTATCATTGAAAGTATATGTAAGTAGTTTTCTAACAAACTGATAAACATTAATTTTTTTGGAAAGTTTCTTGCATAAAGGAGGTTTTTTTAGTATGAAATTTACATGGTGTGGGCCTTTAAGCTGTTTACTTTAAAAACCCACCCTGTATTTTGATAATTTGTTATGTAATTAAGTCATTTCTAATGTTTTCTCTTTTAATTGACCCTGAGAGGCAGTTCTTGTTAACTACAAAACCATCTACTATTATTGGTTAACTAATTATTGGAATAGTGAGCATTTTAACATTGTTTCATCACAATGCACTCCTATAGGGAAAATAGGGAGGCAATAGCACATTTAACTATTAAACTAATTTTTAAACTTCTCATTTGAATGAAAACAGCCTTAGACCACCGAAAATCAGATAAATTTGAAAATACATGCAAAGTTTTTAAAAATGTTTTTGGATTTTAAGTTATAACATTTTCTTATTTTTATCTTCAGTTGGTTATAATGCAACTGATTGGTTTTATCAACATCTGTTGTCAGGTGTGTTTCGTCCCAATTTAATTTTGTGACCCATACAGTGTTTCCAGGACTCATCGTAAGAGAAACACCATCAACTTGATCAACAACATAAATTTAAACATGTGAACAGAAGGTAATTAAATAAACATGTTCAAAGGAACAAAGTGAACTGGAACAGTAAAATGAAAATATAAAAGAAATGAAAACCTGTACACGTTTGGAATTTCAAAGTTTTTTAAAAAAAACAAATTTATCTGAGAATACAATGACAGTGAAATATAAAATTTTACTTAAATTATTGTAAATCATACTGAAATCTAACAACTTACTGGTAATATAAATTTTATCAATAGCATAGAGTTAAGATTTTCTGACATTTTTGGAAAAGAGTTGAAAAATACTGTACTTATAAATGTTCAACCAATATTTTAGATCAAAATTTGAAAATGCCAATTTTTATTTATAAATTAATAAAACGTTGTCAACTTAAAATTTTGTTAAAAATTAAAAAATTATTAGAACTTAAATATTTTTCATTGTCTTTGTGTCCATCAGTTTTTCTGTTTATTCAATTACATCATGCTATTGCCACAAGTTTGCTAAATGTGAAATATTGAAGTATAGCTGTTAACAGTTTAACAGCACTCCCAAATGCAGAAACAAAATATTTCCAAATGCTTATTAGAGAAATTTAAACTTAAAAAACAAGCGGGTGTATAGAGCCGTATGTAACATCGTGCCATTATGTAATAACTTTATCACTTGACATGGCTAGAGACGGGAACCTACAATATCCCACGAATGGTGGGTCATCTACCATTAGCTACTGAGGCCTATGAGGCAACAGGACTTGTTACTACAAAGTGGAGATTTGTTTAAAGCAATGGGTTTAGCTTAGTTGGTAGATACTAGTCCTCTATGAGAGGTCCCCAAGATTGAGCCCTACAGTAAACTAAATTGCACATTTTTTATCAATCTGTTCATTAACTGGGTGCACAACTTTGGGACTGCGACTGTTTTATAAACTAAAGGACGACTTTTATATAGCAGGTGATTTTTATTATGAAATAGGACTTGATTACCACAAAGGGGAAATTGTTTCGACCTGGTTAGTTCAGTTGATAGTGCGCACACCCTGTAAACAAGGGGTCCCGGCTTTGACCCAAACCCACTTACTGTTCATTTTTATCACCCCTGGAAAATAACCCCCAAGTTGTGAAACGAAATTTCACAATTTTGTTGTGCGCTAAGAATTTAAAACTTCTAGGGACGTTACTGCACAAGTCAGTATTCTCGGTACGAGCGTTTTTTTGGGACAAACTAGGCACAGTAAAACGTCTATAGTACTTAAAATAATATTTTCTTCAAAGTTGTGCAGCATTCAAGACGAGAAAGAAACATTTTAGAAAAAAGTAAAAAGTTTGAAAATGTTGTTTATTGTGGTAAGTTAATTGCTGCAAGTGTTTTAAAAAACGTAAACAGTGTCCTTTGCAACAATCGGCCATATTAGTTTACTTGAATTACTTCCCTTGAAATTAAGAAATTACCGTCTCTGACGAAGTTTGTTGTCATCCATGCCATGCTGGTGAACTCAACGTGAAATGGCACCGACTACGGCGGCGGCGTACATTGTATTGTCGAAAATCGCCATTTTGTTTCTTTGAGAAAAGCTCTGAGACAGCCCAACCCTTGACTCAAGAAATCTGAGAAAAATCTCAGCGCGTAAGTTGAGATTTTACTGAGAAAATTTTTAGTGAAAGCCAATCTGAGCAAAATCTCAGGCTGAGAATCAAAGTTGAGATTTTTCTCAGACTTGAGCTGAGATTTTGACTTGAGAACGTTAGCGAAAGCGGGGCCAGGCCCCGCTTTCACTAACGTTCTCAGAGTGAGAAAATTTTCAGCTCAGATTGTCTCAGAATTGTCTGAGAAAATTGTCTCAGCTGAGAAATTCTCAAGTTGGCTTTCTCTAAACTTTTTCTCAAGTCTTGAGATTTTTCTCAGCTGGGCCGTAATTTTTTAAGACATAAGCGGCCAAACATCCAAGAGCCGCGTGAACTTTCCCACGAACACGAGTGCATAGTTGGGGCAGTGGATTTATTTCATTTATTGAGACGAAATGAAGCGTTGAGAAATGTTCATAAACACATGTACAGTTTCGGGATAATATCCAAATTGTATGTTTGAAAAAAGGTTATGGGAGTGTATTTTCAATATTATAATTAATCAGCTTCAAACCTGTCACTTTTGAACCAATCAAACACACAGTCGAGGGTACTACTATACTACGTCATATTGCATGTGTTTTCTTTACCAAATATGGGATTAGGTAAACACAGCCATATGTTGTTACACTACGTGTGACAATTTTATGTTATCGGGTATATGTTTATGGGAATCAGATATGCAGCCGTAAGTATACATTGTTTTATGATGTACATATTAATTACTGCAATATTTAGTGTATTCATGATTGCAGGGACATAAATATAGCTATGCATTCTCTACTGTAGGCATTTCAAACTTTGAACAATACAATTTGTTCACAAATACTCACATTCTATTTTGTAAAGATATCAGCTTCTTTTTAAAAAAACATTTGTCATTTCTGTCATGATTATAAATTAATTCTGTGTCTAACGTATTCGCCAGGTACTCTGTGAGTTGAAAGTGCTGCAAACCATGTACATTTTTTTTTGAAAATGCAAATGAAAGTGAAAAATAGGTAGAGGCTGTCAAAATGAAAAAAAAAATGCAATATTTCAAAAAATATAAAAGTTGATTAGATTTCATTAAGCAGAGTACCTATATAGTATGTTAGACACACAACAAAAACAAAATTACAGAAAAAATTGTGTTTGTAAAAAAAAAAAGTTACAAGGTAGAATGTGGACAGTTAAGAGGTAAAATGTTTAAGAAAAAAAACAAAGTAAACCAAAAAAGGTACCTTTAAAAAGTATTGCTACTTGGAATTGCTATGAATTTTGGGCTGCAGGTTAATTTCCCTTTTTGAAAATTTACATGAGGGGGGCTCAAAGGCTTTACTGTCCTGATCACTTTTCATTCAAATTTCACTTCAGTTTGAAATGTATTCCATTTTTTAAATTACATTTTTTGCGCCTTTTCACCCCCCAATTCCTGAAAAACCCAAAAGTTATGTTAGACAAAAGTATAAACATTAGTCTCACTTTAGATACAACACAGGTGTAAAAAGGCCCAGCTTATTCCTGTTTTTAAAAGTTGCAGGTTGTAATAATCATTTTAAAATGAGAAGGGGCTATTAAAAACCTATTTTTTTTACACAAGCAGGGGAAAAAAAAATATTTTTTTTAAAACAAATTTTAAATTTGATGACAGTTTTTCTTTTTTTGATGGGGGTTTTAAAACGTAGATATAATTTTTTTGGAACTTTCCTTCTTTTTTTTAAATTCTGTATATTGTAGTCAAATAGAGACAGAAAAAAAATTCTTCAATAAAAGCTAAAAAAAGTTTTTTTGTTTTTTTTGAAAAAACATTAAGAAAGAAAACAATTTCAATGTAATGCATCCCTGAAATGTCACAGATTTGATAATGGTTAAATTTCATTGTGTGAAAGCTAGTTTCAAAGTAGCTATTTAATTTTTTTAAAGTTTTTTATATTTTTATGTGGTTATAAAAACCCACAAAACCCAACAAATTTTTTTAAGATTCTTGTAGATACAAATTTATGTAGATAATTATAAGCTTATGTCACACCCCGTAACCATTTATCTTGTTCATAAAGGCCAATTATTTAAGATTTTCTAATTATAAAAAATCTTTGTGTAATTTTAAAAATTGATATTCCCTTTTTATAAAAAAAAAGGGAAATTTTAAAACCTGGGACAGACAATTTTATATAATTAAATCGGTCCAGGGGCCCTTTTATGAAAATTCCCAGCTTAACAAGGCGGGGCATGTCTGATTTAAAAGATGCAAAAAACGTGGGTAAACCATTCTAGTTGTTCAGGGGCCATTCACCAAAATGTCAAAAAAACTGAAAAGAAGGCAGTAGGTTTTGGTGCTGGCCTGTATTTCAAGTTAGAGATTACTAGTTTCTCAATTTTCCCAAAAATTTTCAAAATCTACTTAACAGACCCTCTAGTTTTAATTTTATCAAAAGGAAAAAAAGGAGAACAATAAAAAAAATCATGCTTTTCAAAATATCAAAACAAAATTTATACCCCAATGGAGGCCTTTATTACAAATTTTAAATGGATTCTGATTTTGACAAGTATTCAATTGGGTTTTGGGTTGAAACTTCACTTATGATAAAATTTTCTCCTAGCCCTAAAAAAGACTTAAATATGAATCAAGAAAAAGTTTTAAGTTTGTCCCTTTTGGCTGCCGCAATATCTTTTTTAAAATTTTGAAAAAGAACAGTCTGAAGTCATTTTTCCAACATTTCTTACTCTTACAAAGGGGAAAATTGTTGTGATACAATCATTTCTATAAAGAATGCGGGGAAAATTGATAGTTAAATGAACACCTTTCAAGACTAAATATAGGCAAAATTATCATTTTGGAACGAAAAAAGGGGAAAATTTCCCATAAAAACAAAACAAAAAAAAAATTTGTGATAGTGTCGAATTTTAACAAAAAAAAAAAATTCCTTTTAGATTGATGACCTCCTCCTGATTTGAAAACAATTACTGGCCATGTTGAAAGGGAACGCTGCAAAGGGAAATGTGGAAAAGGGGGGGTAGTAAAAAACATTCATTTTAAAGAATATAAGAAATCGACACTAAATATGGAAAGGTGCACAGGCATTTTTTTTTGTTTAAAAACTTTTATCAAGATTCGAAAAGTTGATTTATTAAACAAAAATAGTATATTGGTCTTCAAAGCTGAAAAGAAAAAGATTTAGAAAACTTAGGACTCAAGAAAAAAATGGGGTTTTGAAACTGTAGTGTTCAACTTTTTTAAAGTTTTTGTTTTTTTTTACAATTTTTTTGAAGAGGGTTCCACACAAAATTGACATATGGTAAGAAATAATGTATTTAGAAAAAAGTATTTTTTTTTAAATGCAGACTTTAAGTTACTAAAAAATCAAAAACTATTTCAAAAAAGCTTATTAAAAAGCACTGTTGAAAATACCTTTTAGTAAAAGCACCTTTTTTGGGTGACAGGGAACAATTTTCTATATAATTTAATAAACTGTAACCCTTTGGGCCTTGCTAAATTTTCTTTTGAATTGTCCTTTTACAATTTGGACGTTTATTAAGTTTAAAAGGGGGGCTAAACCCAAAAAGATATGATGAATTGAACAGTGCAAACAAGACAGACTGCTGGTTTTGCAGGCAAAATGACACACTTGCGCAAAAATAGGACCAACCATTAAGCATGATAAGGGTTAAAACGCTTTAAGGCCCCTTACGAAATTTTCAACATTTGTTTGACTACATTGAATTTGGTAAAGTATTTTGCCCCAAAAAAACTTTAAAAACGAACGAATTAAAAAAAAAAAGGTGAGGAGAAGAAAAAGCTTAAATTTTTAAAAAAAAAACAAAAAAAAAAAAAATAAAGCGAAGATATACTTGTTTAAGGGATTACTTTGTTTAAATTAAAATTTAAATTTTTGCCCGCCACGTTTTTTTTTTAGGGCATAAGACAATTTAATTTCTTGTTTTCGAAATTTTTTTTATCGCATTTTTTTGCAAAGTTGCATGGGTGAAAAATTTTTGAAAATTTTAAATCTTTTTATTGATTAACCCCTTTTTGGCTTGTCAGAAAAAATTTATGTCTCATTGAAAGTAATTATGTTTTCAACCAATGATAAACATTCTATTTTTGGGAAATTTCTTGCAAAAGGGGGTTTTTTTTGTATAAAAATTTTTATGGGTAGGGCCTTAAGCGTTTACTTTAAAAACCACCCTGTATTTTTTGATAATTTGTTAGAAATTAGTCATTTCTAATGTTTTCTCTTTTTTTGACCCCGATTTGGGAATTCTTTTAACCTACAAAACCATCTACTTTTGGTTTTAAATAATTATGGGAAAAAGTGAGCATTTTAATTTTTTCCACAATTTTCACCCCTTTTGGAAATAGGGGGGCAATAGCACTTAAATATTAAACTAAATTTTTAAACTTTGGGCATTTAATTGAAAACCGCCTAAAACACACCTGAAAATCAGATTTAAATTTTAAAAATTTAAAGCAAAATTTTAAAAATGTTTTTTGGATTTTTTAAAACATTTTTTATTTTTATCTTTGTTTTTATAAAATGCCTGATTGGGTTTTTTCAACCCCTTTGTCAGTTTTGTTTCGTCCCATTTAATTTTTTGGGCCCAACGTGTTTCCAGGAACCATCTAAGAGAAACCCACAAATTGGTCAAAACATAAGGAAAAAAAGTGAACTGAAAAGAAATGAAAAATTTTTAAAAGAAATGAAAAACCCCGTACACGTTGGCATTTCAAAGTTCTTTTTAAAAAAAATCAAATTTTTTCTGAAAGACAAAGACATTGAAATATAAAATTTTACTTAAAATTATTGTAAATCATACTGAAATCTAACAACTTACTGGTAATATAAATTTTATCAATAGCATAGAGTTAAGATTTTCTGATATTTTTGGAAAGAGTTGAAAAATACTGTACTTTAAATGTTCAACCAATATTTTAGATCAAATTATGAAATGCCATATTTATTTATAAATTAATAAAACTGTTGTCAACTTATAAAAATTTCTGTTAACATTAATAAATTATTAGAACTTAAATATTTTTCATTGTCTTTGTGTCAATCAGTTTGTCTGCATATTCAATTACATCATGCTATTTGCCACAAGTTTGCTAAATGTGAAATATCTAAAGTATAGCTGTTAACAGTTAACAGCACTGCAAAATGCAGAACAAAATATTTCCAAATGCTTATTAATGAGTAATTACTTATAAACAAGCTGGTGTATAGAGCCGTATGTAACATCATGCCATTATGTAATAACTTTTATCACTTGACATGGCTAGAGACTGAACCTACAATATCCCACTGAAGTGGTGGGTCATCTACCACTCAGCTACTGAGGCCTTTGAGGCAACAGGACTTGATTACTACAAAGTGGAGATTTGTTTAAGCAATAGGTTAGCTTAGTTGGTAGAGTACTAGTCCTCTATGAGAGGGTCCCCAAAATTGATCCCTACAGTAGACTGATTGCACAAATTACTCAATCTGTTCAATTAACTAGGTGCACAACATTGGACTGTGACTGTTTTATAAACTAAAGGACGACTTTTATATAGCAGGGGAGTTTATTATGGTATAGGACTTGATTACCACAAAGGGGAAATTGTTTCAGCAGCTGGTTAGTTCAGTTGATAATGCGCACACCCTGTAAACAAGGGGTCCCGGCTTTGAGCCAACCACTTACTGTTCATTTTTATCACCCCTCGAAAATAACCCCCAGGTTGTGAAACGAAATTTCACAATTTTGTTGTGCGCTAAGAATAAGGACTTTTCGGGACGTTACTGCACAAGTCAGTATATCTCGGTACGAGCGTTTTTGGTACGAAACATAGGCACAGTAAAACGTCTATCGTACTTAATATAATATTTTCTTCAAAGTTGTGTAGCATTCAAGACGAGAAAGAAACATTTTAGAAACAGTAAAAAAGTTTGAAAATATTGTTATTGTGGTAAATTAATTGCTGCATGTGTTTTAAAAGCGTAAACAGTGTCCCTAGCAACAATCGGCCATATTAGTTTTACTTGGATTACTTCCCTTGAAATTAAGAAATTACCGTCTCTGACGAAGTTTGTTGTCATCCTTGCCATGCTGGTGAACTCAACGTGAAAATAGCACCGACTGCGGCGGCGATGTACATTGTATTGTCGAAAAGTCGCCATTTTGTTTCTTTGAGAAAAGCTCTGAGACAGCCCAACCCTTGACTCAAGAAATCTGAGAAAAATCTCAGCGCGTAAGTTGAGATTTTACTGAGAAATTTTTAGTGAAAGCCAATCTGAGAAAAATCTCAGGCTGAGAATCAAAGTTGAGATTTTTCTCAGACTTGAGCTGAGATTTTGACTTGAGAACGTTAGTGAAAGCGGGGCCAGGACACGTGCTATGTGAACTGGGGGTTATTTTTCTTACGGAAATTTTTTATCTGTGATGCTTTCATTTTCAGGTTTTCATTTTTTTCAGAGAACGAGTAAGGAACGCCAATTAAGTGAAATGACTGCCGAATACAACCGAAATTATGTTACAGGAAGGCATGAAACTCATTAAAGCAATGAAGCATTTTCTAAATTTATTACTAATGTGTACAAGCGATAAGGAAAATAATTTTCCCCCCAGAAAAAAGTCACTCTGAATCGCTAGAAGATATCCCAAAATTTCTCGAATCAGTTTTGGTAATTTCTTTTTCAAAACTTGTTAACATTCACGTTTTTCCCCTTATTAGCTCAGGAAGGCGACGTCGTCGCCTCAGGGGCTCTCGCTCATCGTCTGCCGAATCATTGTCAGAGAGAGCTGCAACAGTTGCATCACGGCGTTCTACTCTATCAGCAGGAGCAGCCTGGACACTATCTACTTGGCGATAATGATTTTCGTGATCTGCGTTATTTTCTTGGTCAAGTGCTGGGGCTTGTTACTGTACCATTGTATCGCCTAGGCTCGCTTGCCCGAGGTGCATTACGCACTAGACGCCTTCCGTTTTCACGGATGTTTTCAACCTCGCCTCTGCAAAAATCATTTGCACAAATAAACCCCAATTTTATGGTCGTCCATCTTTGTCAAAACAAAAATGAGTATAAAATAAAATGAACATTCTTCAGAGATCTGTAAGTTTAAGCGCTTTCAAATTTTGAAAAATAATCTCGAAATATTGTAAAGTCAACAATGCTGTCATCATCGCGCTGTCGCCAGCGACGCGCAAGGGCTAAGTACGACTCACGCGTCTCGGTCGCACTAAAAAACCTTCGGTTTATGCATTTAAAATTAAATCAAGCGACAATTGTACAGTTATTTTGCTGTTAGCGGTGATTTCTACAGAATAAAAAATGTTTTAGCTAAAATTTTTCTATCATCATGTCCAGAATTGCAAAAACCGAAGAAAGCGAATGTATAAACTGTGTCTTTTTGAAAGTAAATACATAGAGGATATTACAGGAGTGTCTTTTCATATTGAATTTATTAAACGAGTTGAATAAAATAATAAAATGTGAGGCTCTGCCAAGTCAGCCTTTTCTATCGAAACATCAAAATTTTTACTTTCTTTTACTATATAAACAAGTCAATTTGACCAACGTCTCCTATACTATAAACGACGTCGACGTCAAAGCTTTATTACACTAGTGTATTATCATTTTTATTTAATGGCTTTATTCACCCCAGCGACGTCAATATGTGATAAAAATTTTGTTAATGTAAGAGTTTATTTGAGAAGTCATATATTAATTTACCGAGTTTGAACTGTCGTATATGATAAAATATCTGAATACAACAATTAACACTTTCCCATATTTGTTTTAACTTAAATTTTCCCTACAAGTTCCTCCATGTATCTTTCCGTATTTAAATAAAAATGTTTTTGAAATATTGTACCTTAGATCTTGATCTTCAATATTTCATGTTGACATCAGTTTTGCAAGTTTTTAAATACCGACAACCGATCATTTAGCTGTTGAATAGTTGCGGAGTTGTACAATTCTCTCACTTGTGGAAAACGGTCAAGATTTTATTTGATGTCATCAATGACGTTATTCCATCTTCACGGGGAGGAACTGTTACACGAGACTCGGTTGTGGAGGATATCATGTTACAGATTTAGGATGCTACTTTTACAGTATTCCTGGATAACGTTACGCATTTGGGGATGTGATCTGTCTGTTGGGCTGGTTTAACTTGCGAACACAGTATATGATGTCATCAAACGTTAAATGAAAAAATTCGAAATTTTGATAGAAAATTAAACTAAAAAAGTTGATTAAATATATTCAACCCCATATTTTATGTTCATTTGCATCGATAAAAACCCTCTTTAGGCATGGACGTATGATACGAGGTAGAAAAATCACTGTGGGTCTAATTTTTCGTGGTTTTATAAAATGTTACAGTTTAGCTGGATATGTTACAGTTGCTACTTCTGGATATGTTACAGGTTTAGGATGATACTTTTTGACTACATTTTGAAATATGCAATACCAGGATAGTAAATAAAATTTAGATATCATGAATTATGCGGATTTTTTTTGTAAGATGTAAAAAATATATTATACCAAGTGCATTTTTTTACCAATTTCAAAATTCTAATCACATCTATGTAAAAACAAAATGAATAAACATGGAAAGCTAGTGTTCTATTATCCAGTGTATATATTACCATAATCCCCAAATTTCGCATTGAATAGTCGTTTGCATTTTAATAGGCTGATCTTTTGTAAATAGTACCTGTTTATGCTACATGTACTATGCTAGCAAACAATGTGTCCTGGCTTCAGAAAGCTTGGAATGCGTGCCCTTTAACAACAATTTCAGTTACTGCTTAAAAGAAAATTCCTCTCGGAATCGGTAATGGAGAATTTAAAAATTAATTGGTTTTTCTAACGACAACTCGCACATGTGCAATGAAACTTTTTAAAAAAAAAAACAAAAGATTCTATTTTTTTTGAACATGTATACGTATTTACTGTTGGAACAACCATCGAATCATAGTCTGCTTGCAGGCGCGTAGCTGCCTACAAGCAGATATGCATCTGCGCAATGAAGATCTGGCAAGCATGCACAATTAAATTGGCTAATCTGAAGCATTGGATCTGTTTGGTCACAGTTAGGATCCTATATCATTTAACAGAAGATTTTATACGCAATTCATAGTTAAAATGTATAATGTTTCAGGATTTTCATCTAAAAAATATGCGTCTTTGTCTTTTTATGTATGCCGGTGTCAAGTGCTTTTCAGGACTGTGCGGACTGTAATGCCCACCATCTGGTATTGTGTAAACGCGAGCACGAGCACATTAAATTCGGGTTGTTCAAAAATTAGGAGTTACCTTATAACCATAGTAAAGAATCTATCTATCTATCTTGTCTTCTTAGATTTGAACGAAAGTAATCTATGTGAATATAAATAAAGAAACACTCAGACCATTTCTCGATATCGCTGATTTATTTTGAAGTTATGAAAAAAAATAACAACCGATGTATTTAGAGATTGTTCAAAAGATTGGTAAATTTGCATGAAGGAGGGATAAAAGATTTGCTCTGCATAACTTGTATCATCAATGTTCATCGTATGTGATTCTTGACATATCACAACCGACATCTTCTCTCGTTAGGTGGAATGTTCTAGTTTTTCTTTCCTGTGTTTTTAAACGTCGTAACAGCAACGACTCTTTAGTAAATGTCTGACTGCCTCAAATGACAAAATAAATGTTGTTTAGCAGTATTTACATCTAACAACAGAATCCTGAAGAAGAAAAAGAGTATCATCCTAATTTTTAACCCATTCAGAAGCAGCATCCCACAACTGTAACATATCCTTCAAACTGCAACATTCTATAAAACCCACGAAAATTAGACCGACAGTAATTTTTCTACCTCGTAAATTATAAGTACATGCCTGAAGAGGGTTTTAATCAATGCAAATGAACATGAAATACGGTTGGAATATCTTTTAATCAATTTCGTTTAGATAATTTTCTATCAAAATTTCGAATTTTGCCATAAAATGCTTGATTGACACCAATATACTGTGTTTCGCAGGTTAAGCCATGTCTCAACAGACGTGCATATAATTGATCTAGAAATAAAATCTTTATTTTTGCAAAAAAAAGAGATAAATCTTTACTATTTCTTTGGCAAACAAAACACCGACAGCTATTATTATCCTGCGAATGCTGTAACGTTATCGAGGAATACTGTAACAGTAGCATCCTAAATCTGTAACATTATATCCTCCACAACCGAGTCTCGTGTAACAGTTCCTCCCCCGTGATCTTGTTGGATGCGCACGATACGCCAGAAGCAAAGAGAAGGTTTCTTCTTTCGATATTCCCAATCGACTTTCTTCATCGTTTTGAGCAGCGTAGCTAAATTAAGAATTGAAATTTTTTTAAATATAATAGGTCCTGAATTTATTTTTTATGTGTTCAATAAAACAACAAATACTTAAGTTATTTCGTCTGGCCAAACATATCGTTTGGGACTATATAAATATCACCACGTGCATTTCAAATTTTAACATGATAGACTAAAGTTATAAGTACCGCACAGTATTATGGCGTTTTTATTTTAAGCAACATGAAAATAAACAATTAGTACTTAGCAATCTCTTTTAAACAAAAGATATTAGTAGTAAGATCAATAGTTGACTTGACGGCGCAGTAGGTTGAGTGGATAGACCTATAATCATTTTGTAGTTTTGGTGGCTCGGACATTGCATCCGTAATTGTATTTTTTTATTATTATTTTGCATTTTATTTACATACTTTGTGTGAGTTTGTTTTGTTTTCTCGGATTTCTAATTAATTTACGAAAGCCTAAAAAACATTAGATCATATATAAGATGAAGGTATTCAAACATGACCACGTGTTAAAAGTGACATATGTAAGTTAGTGAACAAGTTAGTACTAGATTAACAAACTTGTGTTGTTTTCGTTGAATCGTTATTTAAAAATAAGAAATTTAAATACAGTTTTCAAAATATTTTTTACGGGTCTGGGAATCGAACTCCCGACGAAAAAGTATTAGACGGATACCAATACCGCCCGGCCAACGAGTAATTACTATTTGCAGCGTAAACGTTGTGTATTGACTTAAATTTATGCTATTGTTTTGTTTGTTTACATTTCAAAGCGCCTTATTATAAGTACCGCACAGTATTATGGCGTTTTTATTTTTAGCAACATGTAAGTAAACAATCAGTACTTAGCAATCTCTTTTAAAACAGAATATATTGGAAGTAAGTTCACAGTTGGCTTGGCGCAGTAGGTTGAGTGGATTGACATCTTGTAGTGGGCAGTTTTGATGGTTCGGACCTTGCATCCGTCATTTTTTATTTTGCATTTTTTTTAATTAATATACTTTTGTGTAAGTTTTTTTCTCTCTCCGGTTTCTAATTAATTTACGAAAGCCTCAAAAACATTAGATCATATTAAAGATGAAGAGTTTCTTGTATACCAGACGGGGATTTCCGGTATTTTTACCGGTGCTGGAAAAATCCATCTTACACCCCGGGGTGCACCCCGGGGTGCTGTAAATGACGTATTACGAACTACATATATGTAGAAGATTTATGTAGTATTTTATTTTTTATTTAAAAAAATGGAATAAAAATTCAATACCTTGATAGTTCCTATTGGTTCCTGATAGTATATTTCTCGATTCAAATCACGTTATTTTATCAAAACTCCATAACGTTACGGTGCAACTGATAAAACAAAACCGGAACTAAACGTTTTTTTTGTTTTGAAACGTCATGACGTCCTTCCTGTTTACGGACGTTGGTTCCCGCGCTTTGTGTAAATACAAATGCTATAAGAAATAGTTCTAAAAAGAAAGCCTTTCGATTGATTTTATTTTATTAATGTTTATTGAAATCGGTATGCAAGAAAAAAGATTCTGTCACTGGTTATAGGTGCAGATGGAATCCGGCTCTCGGTAACTGTTTTAGGCGTAACTCGGCAGGGAGCCCTCTACCGCCTAAACAGTTCCCTCGAGGCCGGATATTCCGATCTGCACCTACAACCAGTGAAAGAATCTTATAATATAAACATGATTACGTGTTAACAGTAACATATATAAGTTAGTGAACAAGTTAGTACTAGATTAACAAAACTGTGTTGTTTTCGTTGAATCGTATTGAAAAAAGAAATAAAGAAATTAAATACATTTTTTAAAATACTATTCTAAGGGTACGGGAAAACGAACTCCCGACGAAAAGTATAAGACTGATATTTATTGCTCGGCGACGATTAATTACTATTGTCAACGGGGGTTGTAATTGATTTAAAATTTAGGGTTTGTTTTGTTTTTTTACATTTCAAAGCGCCTTTTTATGTAGGGTACATATACTGGCGATCCCCTATGATCTATAATTTTTATGTGTTTTCATTTAGTATGGGATTTGGGAAAACGGAGTTTAAACGGTAAGGCATTTTTTTAAAGTTTTGGGAATAATTTAAACAAATTTCAAGATACGAAGTAGATATGAAAAACCTTATTTTATGTTTTTTTAAAGATAAACCAAAAAAGATGTAAATAATGCGACGAAAAACTCGTGTTCGAGATTGTAATTTTGCAAAAGGAAAACGCAGGCCAGTTTTACTATATGTTCTTTTCGGCCAATCTTCTTTTTAAATGTTTCGTCTAACATGAACTGAATTTTTAAGAGTAAAGAGTAATAAAAAACTGCAATTTTTAAAATTTTTAAATTTAATTACAGTTTTGATGCCCCCGGGCTAGGAGGGGTCAAATAGCATCCTTCGATTCACAACCGTCCTGGCCCCGTTTTCACTAACGTTCTCAAAGTGAAAATTTTTCTCAGCAAAAAAATTTTTCTCAAATTGCTGAAAATTTGTCCAGCTAGAAATTCCAAGTTGGCTTCCAAAAACTTTTTCTCAGTCGTAATTTTCTCAGCTAGCCGAATTTTTTAAGACAAAAGGGGGCCAAACACCCAAGAAGCCCGGAATTTCCCAGAACACGAGGATATTTGGGGGGCTGGAATTATTTTTTAAAATTGAAAAAATACGTTGAAATTTCATAAACAACATTACAGTTCGGGATAACCCAAAATTGTAGTTTGTAAAAGGGGGTATGCAGTGTTTTTTTCATATTATAATTAATCAGTTTAAAACCTTCATTTTTTAACCAATCAAACACACGTCGAGGGTAACTACTCATATTGTTGTTTTTTTTCCCAAATTTTGGGTTAGGTAAACAACCCATATTTTGTCACACTAAATTTTATGTTATCGGACAAAAATTATGGGAAAAATTTTAGGCACCGAAGTATACATTGTTTTGTGATTCACATTTAATTATTGCAATTATGTTTCATATAAATGATTTCGGGAAACATAAATAGCTATGCTTTCCTACTGTACTGTACAGTAGGCTTTCAAACTTTGAACAACCAATTTGTTCAAAATACTCACTTTTTTTTGGTAGAAGACTCAAACTTTTTTTTCAAAAGATTTTTTCATTTCGCATATTATAAATTTAAATTTTTGTGTTAAAGTATTTTCGCCAGGTACTCTGTGGTTTAAAGTGCTGCAAAACCTTATCGATATTTTTTTTTAAAATGCAAAAAGAAAGTGAAAGTAGGAAGGGTGTCAAAAAGAAAAAAAATGCAATTTTTCAAAAATATAAAAGTTTTAATTAGATTTCATTAACCCGATCCTAATAATAGTTTGACACACAAAAAAAACAAAAATTTAGAGAAAAAAAATGTGTTTGAAAAAAAAGATTTACATTCAAGGTAGAATTGGTAAATTAATACATGTTTTAAGACAAAAACAAACATAAACATAACCAAACAAGGGGACTTTTATAGAAAATATCTGCTTTTTGGGGTATTGGCTATGAAAATTTTGGCTGTCAGGATAATTTCCTTTATGAAAATTTACTGGGGGGTCTCAAGGCTTTACATGATCCTACTTTTTATATCTCTTTCACTTTCATTTGAAATGTTTCCATTTTTTTTTTAATTCATTTTTGCAGCACTTTCACCCCCCCAAAACCTGAAAAACCAAAATTTTTTATGTTAACAATAGTAAACATTAGTCTCACTTTAAAATGCAAACTACAGGGGCATATATAGGCCCAGCTTTTCCTGTTTTTTAAAAAGTTGAAAGGTTTTTAATTTATCATAACTTAACAGGGCTATATAGAAACATTTTTGGGAAAAAGCAGGGAACAATATATTTTGAAACAAAGTTTGAAGTTTTGTATGACGTATAATACATTTATGATGGGAAATTTCCAAACAGTAGAAAAATTTGAATTAAAGTTTTTCCTTCTTTTTCTGGACACTTCTGTTATTTTAGATCTAAATAGAGACGCATATGAAAATTTCCCAAAAAAATGCTTAAAAAAATTATATATTTATTGTTTTTTAAAATCTTTATGAAAGAAAAAACTTTTCAATTTTAAAGGGACCCCCGAAATGTCACAGTTTTTATAATGGTTTTAAAGTTCATTTTCAATGCATAGTTTCAAAGTTGCTTTTAATTTTAATGTTTATATATTTTATATGTGGTTTAAATTTTTACACACCCACATACATTTTATTAGATTCTTGTAGTTCAAAAATTTTTAGCTAATAATTTTAAGGTTTGTACTGCATCCAAAACAATTGACTTTTATACCCAAAGGGTCAGGGGCTTGTGTTTAAAATTTTTTATATTATCAAAATTTTTTGAAATTTAAAGACGATTTCCTCTTAAAATGGAATAAGTATATTAAACCCCCTGGTTTAAAACAATTTTATAAAATTTATATCAGGTCCACCTGCTGATAAAATCCTCAGTTATACAAGGGTTGGGTTGAGCTTGTGTGATTTAAAAAGATCTAATGAAGTGGGAAAACATTCTGATTGTTCTAGGACCTTTCCCAACTTTCAAAAAAATGATGGGAAATAAGCAGTTGTGTATTGTTTTGGCCCGTTTTCAAGTTAGTTGTATTGACTAAATTAGTCTCAATGTTTCCCAAATTTTCAAACTCTATTATAATTTAAAACCATGCTAGATTTTAATTTTACTCAAAAGGAAATAAAGGAGAACAATAAATAAAATCATGCTTGCAAAATATACAGAAACCAAATTGATACCCTGAATGGAGGCACTTCATTTACAAACATTTGAAATGGATCAGTCTGATCTTGACCAAGTATTGGTTTTGGTTTGAAACTTTCACTAATGATAATTTGCATGCCTAGCTTAGAATATAAAGCACTAGACTATGAATCAAGAAAAGTTGTGAGTTTGATCCTTTGGCTATGCATGCAATATCTTTAACATTTTGAGAGAAGAACATGTCTGAAGTCATTTGTCCAACATTTCTTACTCATTTACAATGGGAAGTTGTCTGTGAGTACAAGTCATTTCTAGTAAAGAATGCAGGAACACTTGATAGGTTGACTGAACACCATTACATGACTGAAATGCTATGGCAAAATTGAATCATATTGAAACAAAAAACAAAAAGGAAATTCGCTCCATAAATGCATAACAAAAATAAAATTTGTGATAGTGTACTGTATATAACATAGAAAAAACAATTCCTTTTCAGATTGATGTACCTCCTCCTGGATCTTTTTGAATCAATGTATCTCCCATTGAAAGGAACAAGCTGCAAGATATACTTGGAAGGGGGGGGCCTATGTAAAAACTTTTTATTTAAAGAATATAGAAATCTGACACTAAACTACTGAAAAAGGTGAAGGGACATTTTTGGTGTATAATTTTACAAATTCTGGAAATTTGTTCATTAAACAAAAATATCTATTGTTCTTCAAAGTGAAAAGATTAAGATCTTGGGAAAAACATTAGGACCAAAAAAAGAAATGGGGTTATAAACTGTAGTGTTAAAACTTTAAATTGTTTTTTTTTTTTTTTCACTACATTTTGTGAAGGGGGTTTTCCATCAAAAGATTGACAATTGGTAAAAAATTTGAATGTATTTTAAAAAAAAGTATTTTGCTTTAAATGTGCAGATTTTTAAGTTATAAAATCAAAGCTGTAAAATAAATTTGATTAAAACCACACTGTTGAAATAGCCTTCGAAAAAGTCCATTTTTTTGGGTCACAGGGGACACAATTACTATAAAATTTAAAAATTTTTAACCCCTGGCCCTTCAAATTTTATAATGAATTGTCTTTTTAAAATTTGGACATATTATTAAGTTTTTAAAGGGTGCTAACCAAAAGTACTGACTGATGGCGAACAATGCAGATAAAGATCAGACTGCACAGTTTGGGCGGTGATCATGATCTACACTTGTAAAAAAGGTAAACGTTGTGAAAGCGGGGGTTATTACGGGAAAACTCAACAGTTATTTTTACTTACAGCCCCGTGCAGATGCCCCCCCCCCCCCCCCCCCCCCCCCCCCCCCCCCCCCCCCCCCCCCCCCAATGATGTAAATACGACTATTTGGTGAACGTTATACCTATGAAGGGGGGAGATATTTTTTTCCCATGTTTGCATCAAATCTTTTTTTTTTTATCAACTTACCGGTGCAACACCAGAGACATTAATTCAACTTAAAAATATCATTTCATTGAATGTTGACAAAGAACATAAGTTATCTAGCCGCAACAGAATTATGCTGTTCATGCTTTGGTTACGGTCTTACACAACTTGCAACATGTTGGCCATCATGTGGCTCTTGTTCCTATTTTTAATGACAATCTTGAGTCTTACATTTACTGGCCATCAATTGTTGAATGGAGATCTATGTGCGAGACATGGATTAAACTACCAGACGCTGTCGGTGCAATAGATGATACTTCATACGAAATCTGTAGGCCCGAATCCGAGACACAGAAGCAGTATTATTCCGGATATTGAAGCTTCCACGCCATTCATAGTCAACGTTTCCGGAAACATTCGATATGATGAAAGCGGCTTTTTGGGACATCAGAATGATCCACAACAGTTTACTTTAATCGCTCAAATTTGCACCGATCATTCTTCTCTAGGAAACTGTGTTCTGCTGGCTGACAAAATTTATCCGAACGGTGACCCCCTTATGTCCCCTTACACTGCAGCAGAACAGAAGAAAATATGCGCCTCAAGTGTGTTAAATTAAACAGATGTATCAAAATGTATAAGATACTAGCAGAGCGTGCGATTGGAGAACTTAAAAATTATAAAGTCATAGGATAGTTGTGTTGACATCAGAGAATTGTGTTTTACAGTATAGTTAAAATATATGCCGCTCATGTTTGTCGTCGTAAACAGCTGGAATAAAAATTGTAAACACATTCCTTCTTTTTAGTTTTTATAGCCCTCAATGGTTTGAGACACCATGAAGTATGATTCGTATTCGGTATCGGATTAATTCACAAATGTCTAAAAGGACCACACCAAATTTATACTTTTGAAATGGATTGGCAAAAGTTATGTCATTGTAAGTATGTCTGGCTTCCGGGCACTGTCCGGGTACAACCGTGTTATGCTAACAGCATATCCTAAACTTTCACGAGGTCCGTTGGCTGGGAAAGGTAGGTAAATTTTGGAAATGTGTAGATATATAATTTGAGTTATTTTCTTGCCGTCATGTGATAGGCAGGTTGAATGAAACGAAGCGGCCCCGGCTCTTCGAATGTCTTTACTAGCAATATAAGTTAAAATTATCGAATTAAATATTATCAAAAATACGTTGTGTTTTATTGCTTAATTTTAAGAATAAAAGCTGTTAAAAGATTAAGTTTGTTACTTACTTGAAAAGACGTTAGAACATATCCAAAAGAATGTCATAAATCTAATTATGGTAACGCTTGGGTTTTTACATTTCTATTTTAATTTTTCAAAACCCATAACGTTAATGATATAGACGATATTGTCCGTAAGTATTGATCTTGCACTCATTAATCTTCGCCAACATTTTCGGACGTTTTCGTTAATTTACGCAGTATTTGTACTATTTGTATATTTCTACTGGTTCTGTCATAACCATTTTATTTTATTTTATCAAATAACCACGTTGCAGTACAAAATCGTAATTCACACTCATTGTCCGTATAGTGTAATATCAATCAGTCATAATTCAGTAGGGATACGATAGAAAAAAGATAAGCGTCTCTCTTTTATCGCTTCGTGGTCACTCGTTGATTATCGTGTAACTCTTCGGGTGGCGTCGGTGGTGTCCGTTCGCTGGCGATTGGCTGTTTACCTTTGTTTGGAGTTTTGTTACTCTCACTATTTGCAAACTTGTGCAGCGTTTGTTGAAATAACTTGCCTTTAGCAGACGAATTTTCGCCGGCCGCGTTTACGGTCGAGTCAGCACGACTACACTTTGGGGAAGTTCACATGGAAGCTCTAGAGAAGGGTAGGCTGTTGTGTAAAATATACCTACTCCCACCAGTAGGCCTGAAGTAACCGACCAATCAAAAGTTGGGCCATGGAATTATGTAAAACCTTTTTTCCCTGCACATTGAGCGCAGTCATGAAAAGCAAGGAACCAATAAACCCTACCACGCCGTGTTGTTTGTAGAGTTCAGCTCTTCAACAGGGAAGGTAAGATTGGTGTACAAACTTGTACCGTTCAAATGGATTATTGAGTATAGAGTCGGTCCCTACTCTACCCTAGAGCTTCCATGTGAATTTAACCTTTGGTGTAGAGTGAGTGCACGTTTTATCGTACTGTCTACGTCCGCTTCATTTGAGTCGGAAAACTGACCTTTAGTAGTTCCGTCCTCGTCCCCGTAGACGTCTGACTCCGTTTCATCTCTGGAGAAGCGATCACATTCGTTCTGCCCATGTCCAGAACGATCACACGAAAATTGAACAGCATGTAAAATGTATATCACTTTACGAAACAAGTGTCAGTATACTAATACAAACAGGCTGGTAATATTACCCGATCGGGCTTATGACACAAAAAGTAATATTTCTTGAAAAATAATGAAGATATTTTTTTCAAACTTGGTCCATTTATTAAGCATAACATGCTTATCAAGATAGAAATAACTTTGTTGCCTTCAGTTTTGTTAGAATTTTTCAGTTTTTTATGGTGCATAATTTTTGAAGTCTGAAAAAAAAATGTTTTAATGCAATGTTTAAAACAGAAAAGGTTCAATGGCTTTCTATTGCTCCAAACTTGTGCGCCAATACCTTTATTCTATGTATTTAGAGTAAATACTTTGTTTCTAGTGCAGATGTACGAGCAATGTTTTTAGAACTAACATTTCTCTATAATGTTGTAAGAAAGCAAAGTAAAATGTATACATTCATGTACTGTCGCAATAATTTAGAGCATTAGAAAGCCATTGAACCCTTTTTTGTTTTAAACTTAGCATTAGAGCATATTTTTTGAACTTCAAAGATTATGCGTCATAAAAATCTGAAAAGGGGAAATAATTCTACCAAAACTAAAGGCAACCAAGTTATTTTTATTCTAATTTATTTCATTTGTTATGCTTAATAAATGGACCAGGTTTGAAAGAAATATCTTCAATATTTTTCAAGAAATACTACTTTTTGTGTTGTAAGCCCGATCGGGCAATGTTACCAGCCTGACAAACATTGAATTCCGGAAAAAGGACTGCTTAAAGGGGCCCAGCATCCGGACAGTCAAATGCCTTTAAAAACACCATTTTCAAAGAACTGTCTAAAATGTTCGTTTTGATGCATTTGCAATAGCGTGCGAGTGGTGAAATTTCACATAACTAGGTGGAACACCGTTTTCAGCAATTGCTTATCTTTATTTCTTTACAAATGGCATTCATTTTCTAAGGGAGACAACTTTTTCCTAATATCTTAAGTACAAATGGCATTCATTTTCGAAGGGAGACAACTGTTTCCGAGTATTTTAAGTATCCGTCGAGAAAAAGTTGTCTCCCTTTGAAAATGAATGTCATTTATCAAGAAATAATAGTACAGGATCGCTATCTAGACCAAGCAAACTTTTGGAAATTTATTAGAAAATAAAAATAAAACCATTCCGCTAGAAATTGTTAATAGAGATGGTTCCACCACCTCTAATGTACATGAAGTGTTGCAGAGATGGAAGAATTATTTAAGTTCGCTAAATGTACAAGCAGGTATACCTAACCAACTTGGCTTATTTCATGACAGTATTTCTATTTTAGAAGTAAGTTTAGTTTAAACATATTTTATTGCCAATATAATATATATAAACAGATAACTACGTCAATTGTACATATAATAGGCAAAAGGGTCGACCCACAAGTTCTCGCAACATTAGTAACGGGTCTTCCCTAATGCAAATATTTACATATATAATTTACAACAATGACAAATTATCAGGTACATGTGTGGTAAAAAATAAATTTACAATATAATAGCTACAAAAAATGGAAAGATGAAAAAAAGAGTTGAAATAAGTATGAGGTACAAGTACATGTGTACTTATAAAAGCAATCAGATTTGTGACTAGTGGCAATGTATAGATAGATGTAAGAGTAAAAATGATGCAATTAATTTGCATTAACATGTACTACATTAGATAAAAAAACTTTAAAAAGGAGAAACGAGTACATGTGACTTATATAGACAAACATATTTGTGACTAGTCAGTGTACAAAAAGATGTAATAGTACAAAAAAAGAGATGCAATTCAATTGCATTAACATTTACTACATTTGGGGAAAAAGAACATAAAAAAGAAACAACTGGGGTCTTGTCAATAATAAACTTATATAATTATATATGAATAAATTGAATAATATTGCCTGCTAAATATGGTGAGTCTCAAAAGCGTTTGGTTGATTTTATGTAATGTTGGACTGAGCAGAATATTTTGCAGTTGTCTTCGTATGACAAATCGGAATTACCAACTGAAAGAAGTTGGGTATCTAAAGGATGAAATTGCCTTAGATCGTGGAAAAGTTTAATCCTTTGATTTGTATATTTCGTACAAGTGAAAAGAAAATGTTTAACGTCTTTATCTTCTCCACAAGAACAGATTGAGTCCTGAGACAGATTGTTGCAAAATAAATGAAAATTCAAATTACTGCACGCGTTTCTAAGCCTTGCATGAATTATAGAAAATTTCCTTCCTCCTACAAGATACCATTTTGGAGTTTCTGTAGTTTGAAAAGCGGTATTTTTTAACAATCTTTTAAAACTTGATAAGGTATTTGTGGCTCTTGTTTCAGGACTCAAATTGTTCCAAATATCAATAGCAGAAGGCACAAAGGAATTAGAAAATATCTGAGTTCTTCGACTGAGGATTATCAAATTTTCAGCGTTTCTTAAGTTGTAATGTGTAGAATTGTTGACAATGTTTGGAAAAATATTATTCAAATACCCGGGCGCATCACCGTTGCGAATTCTAAATGTGATTAAAAGTTTTTGATATAATCGTCTGTCAGATAGTGAGAGCCAGTTAATTTCCTGATATAAATTTTGAATTGAGACAGACCGGGTAAGTCCAGTTACAATACGGGCTGCTTCATGTTGAATTTTTTCTAGTGTTTCTTTTTCGTACTGAGTACAGCCGTCCCACACTACAGAAGCATATTCTAAAACAGGTCTTAAGAAAGATATATATATATTTGATAAAGAGTCTGTCTATTAAGAGTATACTTTATTTTTCTCATCATACCTAACAATTTTGAAGCTGATGTAGTTATGTGGTCAATGTGGGCATGTCATTTTCCATTTGAACTTAGTGTTAAACCTAAGTGTTTATGTCGTTCAACAAATCTAACAGGTACGTTATCAAATGTCAAAAATGGTTTGTTGATATTTTGTTGTAAAGTAAAAAACATTGCTTCTGTTTTATTCGGATTAAAATCTACAAACCATTTTTAGACTATGCATTTATCATGGCAAGATCATGGTTAACAATTCATTCAAGATCAGTCAAAGAAGATGTAGTACATGCTAAAGAAGTGTCATCCGCAAAAAGACGTGCAATACATAACAAATTCTCAATGATGTCATTAACATATACTAGAAAGAAAAGGGGCCCAAGTAAGTAAAGCTGATTCTTAAGCTAATAGAGGTAAAGCCAGTATCTATAAGTCGCTTTGGTAAGGACGTGATGATGATCTCAATTTGAACAGAAATAAAATTTGACATTGCAAAAGTTAATACACATGTCATGACCTATTAAATACATTTGGTGCAGGCTGAATTGTTTCTTTGCGTCACAAAACTCATCCTTCTACGGCTCATCGCAAGAGAGAACTGGTTACGGTATTATATATCAACTTCATGCATCGAGGCGTGTCTGCACTTTTGGCTCATAACAATACTGCGGTAAACGCCAAGGACAACGGATCAGTCACGCTTCACTATTTGACGTTGAATTATACAAGCCTTAGTAATTTTAGTATTTGTTTCTATACTGCAATGAAAATATATGTGTGTATTAAGATTATTATTTGCACTCGGAAGAACACAATTCCCACAGGAGTCCGTCACGGGTATACATAGATTTTTGGAACTTCGTCAAACTGTTCATAGGGTCCTTTTTGACGTTGTTTAAAAATGTCAGTTTATGCCTCGGATGTCAGATATTTTCGTATTTGAGAGCTGCAGATCTAGGCATTTCAGAAATATTTTCAAAATTAATTTCGTGTCAAAAATGTTGATTCCGCGGAAACATGAAAAGGCCACAAGAGGCTAATACGTATTAGTGCATTACGGCCAAGGAAAGAATATGCTATGAAAATGTGAATGTAAAACATGTTGTAAATGGAAATGATGGAGCTTATGATAGGTCACAATATTCAGCGTAGACATGTACTTTGCAAGTTACTTGCTTAGATATTCAAGCATCTTTCAATATGACAAAAGATTCTTGCGCATCTCCAACTGACATTCGATTCGTTCTTATCAAATTTTGCTGCCGTTTAACTTAAGAAATGAAATGATTTTTTCGGTGTTCATAGGCATTTCAGAAATATTTTCAAACTTAATTTCGTGATATAAATGTTGATTCTACGGAAGCGTGAAAAGGCCACAGGAGGCTAATACGTTTTAGTACGTTACGGCTATGGAAAGGATATGCTATGAAAATGTGAACGTAAAACATGTTGTAAATGGATATGGTGGAGCTTATGTTCAGTCACAATGTTCAGCGTAGAGCTGTAATATATTGGTTGACTTCAGGTTTACAATGACACCCTGATCATAAAACTGTTGACCTTTATGTATGGGCGTAGCATTTTACAGATAGTTTCGTATATGAGAGCTGCAGACCTAGGCATTTCAGAAATATTTTCAAACTTAATTTCGTGTTTTATATGTTGATTCTACGGAAGCGTGAATGGGCCACTAGAAGCTAATACGTTTTAGTACGTTACGGCTATGGAAAGGACATGCTATGAAAATGTGAATTTAAATTATGTTGTAAATGAAAATGGTGGAGCTTATGTTCAGTCACAATGCTCAGCGTAGACATGTATTTTGCAAGTAACTTGCTGAGATATTCAAGCATCTTTCAATATGACAAAAGATTCTTGCACATCTTTCCAACTGATATTTGATTCGTTCTTCAAATTTTGTTGCCCTAACTGTTTTACTATCGATTGTCTGTGTTCAAATGCAAAATACTTGTAGTGAAAACATTAAAAATCTTCTTATGTGAAACTCCTGGCCCGATTCTAAAATAAATTTACACAAATCGTCCTTGTGTGACCCTTTACCAATCTTATTCAAATTATTTCGATTCGTCAAAAACATTGCTGTCAGAGTGTGTGGCCATTTTCCCTATATGTATTTAGTAGAAACTTAGAAAATCTTCTTGTATAAAACTGTTAGCCCAATTTTAAAATAATTTCACACTATATTTTTGCATAGTCCGTAGCCCTATACTACTTGAGGAAGTCTTCTAATTATAGGGGAAATCCTTATTTATTCAATATGGCTTTTAGTCTCTGCAGAAAATTATTTGATTCTAGCAGACGGCATTCATATACTATGAAGAGTATAATTTTGTCGGCACTTTGTAGTGTTTGTAGCCATTTTTTGAAGCATTAAAATAGACTTTTCGTGATTTTGATAAAAAAAAACCACTGAAATATGAAATATTTAGTTTCAGTTGATTGCGAAAAAAATATTTTATTAAACAATAAGTGAAAACTTTTCTTTGTAGGGACTACCTATATTGTAAAAGTTATTTAAATTTTATAATGTTTTTCCTTATTGTTTCATATGAAATGAATAGATTTTTCAAGAGAAATAATTATTTCATCAACAAAAGTAAGTATTACAACGCAAATAGGGGGACTACGGACTATACAATAAACATGACACAATCATTGTTAACTTACAAATATTAACTTACATGTAGGTAAGGGTATCTTAAGGAAGATAATCGTTTCTTTTCTAAATTAAGGAGTGACAGAGGTAGCAACTACCCGGTGTATGCATGTTTGATATTACTATGACGCTATGATACATATACGGTTTGTGCGCCATAGTTAACCTTAATTATATAAAACTGTTTCGAGTTTTGCTAGTTATGTTTATTGATTAATTGCGAAGAGAAGACATGCTAAATTAAGGTTGGTTTTGGTATAAACATTGTTTCCATTTACACATTACTTGCTCACCTGAGTGCACAAAATGCTCTAGGTGAACTGTTTTGATCGTCCTGTGTCCGTCGTCGTCTGTCGTTAACGACAGCACAATTTTTAAGGCACTTGGTCACACTGTTACCCTTAATATTTTTTACTTTGTCACATGAATAATAAAACTAGGTCAATTAATCGGAAACATTGTGTTAAATCTCCAGAATCTTATCTTCATAAAACGTTTTGAGAGTGTTTGCATCTACAAATCTCTAAATTATGTATATAATTTAGTTCAAATTTGAAACTTGATTATTTCTAGTCAGAAACTAGGTCGAACGATAGATAATCCAAATGAAGACTGTAGAGGCTACATTTTCTACCTGAACTTCATAAAACGTTGCCACAATGTTTGCACTCTGAAATTAATGTCCAAAACTGGGATACCTGATTCTTAAACTGGGCCATTAAGTCAAATCATATGAAATATATGCGAACAATTTAGAGGCCTCGTTTTCAACCTGAACATGATAACTTTTTGTCAAAGTCTTTATTTCTGGCCAAGTTTAAAACTTCTTTACTTGAGGTCTTATACTAGGATCTTAAGTCAAATAATAAAAAGCCTTGTTAACACATTAGAGGAAGTGCAGTGTATTTTAAGGACCATAAATTTTCCTCCCTTACCTTTTGCATTATATTCCTTTTAAGCTCGCCTGGACGCGAAGTGTTCAGAGTAATGATTACTCACGCCCGTCGGACACCACCCATCCTCACTTTTCTTCAAAAGACAAATCTTCTGAAACCATTTCATGGAAGTTGATGGAATTTAGTCTTGAAATTCATTTATTGCATTTAACCAAAGTTGTTCAAATTTTGATCCCTCCAGAGTTCTGGTTGTCATAGCAACTGCAAAGGGAACCTTTAAAATCTTCTCGGAAACTGCATGCCGGATTTTAAAATGATTTGAACACAATGTTTGTTTGGAGACCATCTACCAAGATTATCCAAATTATTCAAATTTGTCGAAGTCATGTTTCCATATATTTACACTTTGACCTATTTAAGACTTTTTTTAAGATGTTCTCGTCTAAAACCTCAAGCTTTCGAAATGTATTTTGTGTAGTGATCCTCTTCCAGGTATGTTAATATCATGCAACTTAGTTTAAGCCCGAAGATTCACTTGTTTGACATACATTATAAAGTTGTAATAGGCCGTCAAACCTGCCTTTCTCGCTTGCACATTTGTCCGTATAGATTATAGGTCAACGATGCGTATTTTATCTTTTTTTTATCTTAAAACTTTTAAATCAAGTCTCGTGCATATTCAATTGTTTTTGTAACATTTAATTTCCTTGGATTGGCAATGTGCAACATCTAATTACATCCGTTTTTTGTTACAAACTTTCTCTATGATCATTTCATTTTACAGATATTCCCGACCACTTTTTGTGTTCAGTTGCTAGGTTTTACGACCAATGACATTATATCTGTGCTTCTTCGGGAAAAGTGCCTATATATTTTGATTTTATATAATCTCAGGAAGACGCATGGGCGCTGCATTAGGGATGTTTCATCCATTTCGTGTCATATTGAATTATTAGACATATGGATAAATACTGTTTGGGGTCAAATGGTCAAAAGGTCAAAGTCACAGTGACTTGGAGAATGAAATTAAATTTCAGACTTTAAAGTTATAAAGTTTAACAGCTACTGGCTTTCGGACTTACCGAAGGATAAAGTATTATTAGAGGAAGACGCCCATTGATTTTGGGTTAAGTGACTAATAGGTCAAGGTCACAGGGTCCTGACATAGTTTCTGGTAATTGTTTCTTTTTTTGGGGGCAGCTAAAGCTATAGTTTTCTTACTTTACATGATGACAAGGCTTCTGTTGTTGTTTGTTTTTAGTCAGTATGTGAAAGGTTAAGTTCGTAGCGACCAGGAGACTGAAAATTGGTATCTGATTTCTAAGTCATAAAGTATAAGAGCTATGGCTTTTAAACTTAATACAATGACTAAGTACCGTAAGAGAAAGATTTTTATGGATTTGGGGTCAGTGGCTTAAAGGTCACAGGGACCTGACTAATTTTTTGTATTTATTTTGTTTCCTGGCTCTTAGGTCAGAAAGAATTTATCTTTTGTTCAGTATCAGTTCAGTATCTCATTACCAACTTTTAGTAACATCGATCTATCGGAAAATCGATAAATTTGCCTATACAAACAAAGAAGGAAAAAAATACTTAAACTTAAATAGAAAAAGTTCTATATGGAAATCAAAAATTCGATACCCCACAAATTAAAGTTTAATTTATTCCGGATATTATGAATATTTTAAAAAAAATAAATTAATATTTGGTTGGTCCTTTTCGACTTTAGATAGACCCACCTCAGTTCATATAGACTCTGTAGGAAACGGGTAAAAAAACTGACTTTTTCAAATATAACAGATAAAATGAGATATTTTCCGCAAATAATCAAAAAATCGATACTCCTAAAAATGTAGAAAAATTGTTCAGTTTTCGTTATGTATAATTTGTTTTAAATTTAATAATGGTTTGTTTGGTCCTTTTTGCATTTTAGTGTGTACAATGAACATTTCTTAAAAAATTCCGACTTTTTCCGCCGTTATCCGTAAGTACTCGGAAGCTGTTACGGAAAATATTGTCGTCTGCTAGTCTGACTTTGTCGGTTCAAGTTGTTATAGCTCAAAGCCTATGAATTGTTGGCAACTTCACATTGACAAAAAAAAACTGAGATTGTAATTAGACAAATTAAAACAAATCAATTGTTGAACTCAGAAACGCCGAAACCTAGATCCGCTGTCGTTTAAAATAACGCTATAGAGGATTTAGTGTTCAATTCGCATTAAATATACAAATGCTTTTAATTTTCATCGCAAAAATTACTTAAAGCAACTAATTCTCATGTGTTTCCGTAAAATATAGTCTGTCAGTAATTGAGTTTCAAAGCATTCTTAAGAAATATAGCGATGATTAATTTCCAGATACCTATATTATTTTTTGCCGAACGATCTGGAGACTTTTTTTATTGCCACGGCGGTCCAGGCCCCGCTTTCACTAACGTTCTCAAAGTGAGAAAATTCTCAGCTCAAGATTTTCTCAAAACTGTCTGAGAATTGTCTCAGCTGAGAAATTTCTCAAGTTGGCTTTCACTAAACTTTTTCTCAAGTCTTGAGATTTTTCTCAGCTGAGCCGTAATTCTTTAAGACATAAGCGGCCAAACATCCAAGGAGCCACGTGAACTTTCCCACGAACACGAGTGCATAGTTGGGGGCAGTGGATTTATTCATTTATTGAGACGAAACGAAGCGTTGAGAAATGTTCATAAACAACATGTACAGTTTGGGATATACCCAAAATTGTATGTTTGTACAAAGGTATGGCAGTGTATTTTTCAATATATAATTAATCAGCTTCAAACCTGTCACTTTTGAACCAATCAACACACAGTCGAGGGTTTTTACGTCATATTGCATGTGTTTTTTTCCCAAATATGGGATTAGGTAAACACAGCCATATGTTGTTACACTACGTGTGACAATTTTATGTTATCGGGCATATGTTTATGGGAATCAGATATGCAGCCGTAAGTATACATTGTTTGTGATTCAATATAAATTTTACTGCAATTAGTGTATTCTATCAATGATTGCAGGGACATAAATAGCTATGCATTCTCTACTGTAGGCATTTCAAACTTTGAACAAACACAATTTGTTCCCCAATACTCCCATTCTATTTTGTAGAAAATATCAAGCTTCTTTTTCAAAGCATTTTGTCTTTTCTGTCATGATTTAAATTAATTCTGTGTCTAACGTATTTGCCGGGTACTCTGTGAGTTAAAAGTGCTGCAAACCATGTACTTTTTTGAAAATGAAAAAATGAAAGTGAAAGTAGAGCTGTTAAAATGAACAAAAAATGCAATGTTTCAAAAAATGTAAAGTTAATTTGTTTTCATTAACCGAGTTACCTAGATAAGTATGTTAGACACACAACAAAAACAAATTTAGAGAAACAAATGTGTTTGAAAAAAAAAAGATTGACATTTCTACAAGGTAGAATGTGGGGCAGGCAGAGTTACATTTTTTTAAAGACAAAATACAAAGTAAAACCCAAAACAAGGTGACCTTTATAAAAGTATCTGCTACTTGTGTATATTGTGCTATGAATATTATTGGTTGTCAGGTATAATTTCCATTTATGAAAATTTACTGAGGGGGTCTCAAAGGCCCTTTTCATGATCCTAGTTTTGCTTTTCATTTCTACTTTCACTTTCAGTTTGAATGTGTTCCTTTTGTTTTAATTACATTTTTGCAGCACTTTCACCCCGACTTCCTGAAAAACCAATATGTTATGTTAGGGCAATAGTATAAACATTTTGTCTCACTTGAGATGCAAAAATCAGGTTTATATATAGGCCTAGCTTTTTCCTGTTTTTAAATGTTGAGGTTTGTATATATATCATAACTTGAGACAGGACTATTAAAAACTATTTTTGACACAGCATGGTAACAAAATATATTTTTGAAACAGAAGTTTGAAATCTGTATGACAGTATAATAGCATTTTTATGATGGGAAATTTCCAATCCTAGAATATTATATTTGTATATTAAAGGTTTTCCTTTTTTTTCTGTACACTTCTGTATATTGTAGATCTAAATAGAGACGAATATGAAATTCCTCAATAAAATGCTAAAACATGTTTGGTTTTCTTTTTTAAAAAAATTTATGAAAGAAAAGCTATTTCAATTGTAAGGCATCCCCGAAATGTCACATATTTTGATAATGGTTATAAATGTTCATTGTCAATGCATATGTTTCAAAGTATGCTATTTAATTTTATATGTTATATATTTTATATGTGGTTTATATAATACACACCACACACAATTTTATTAAGATTCTTGTAGATATCAAAATTATGTAGCTAATAATTATAAGCTTATGTACATGCACCCCAAAAAACATTGGGTCTTGTATACCTAAGGTCAGACTTAGTGCTTAAGATTTTCTATATTACAAAATTTTGTGTAATTTAAAGACTGATATTCCTTCTTATAATGGAATAAGTATATTTGAACCTGGTTACAGAGCGATATTATATAGTTTATATCAGGTCACAGCCAGCTGATGAAGATCCTGCTTATACAGAGGTCAGGCTTGAGCTATGTGCTGATTCAAAAGATGCTAATGACAGTGGATAATCCATTCTGGGCTGTTCTACGACCATTAATCAACGTTCCAAAACATGATGGAATGAAGGCGTACCTGTAATGGTGTCTGGCCCGTGATTTCAAGTTTAGTATGTATTGATGAGTTAGTCTCAATGTTTCCTAAAATTTTCAAACTCTATTATAATCAAACCATGCTTTGTTTTAATTTTAGTCAAAGGAAATAAATTGAACAATAAATAAAATATGTTGCAAATATACAGAAACCAAATTGATTCCCTGAATGGAGGCACTTATTTACAACATTTGAAATGGTCAGGCTGATTTGACCAGTATTGGTTTTGGTTGAAATTTTTACTTATGTACTTTGCATGCTAAGCTCAGATATAAGCCTAGCTAACAGGTTTGTAAGTTTGATCCTTTGGCTATGCATGTAATATCTTTACGTTGGAGAAGACATGTCTGAAGTCATTTGTCCCCTTTTTATCATTTCAAAGGGAAGTTGTCTGTGAGCACAGTTTTTTTTAAAGAAAACAGGAAAACTTGATGGTTTAAAAAAACCCCTTAATGACTGAAATACTTGGCAATATTGAATCATATTGAAAAAAAAAAAGGAAATTTTGCTCAATAATGCTAACAAAAAAAAATGTTTGATGTGTACTGTTATAAATAGAAAAAAAAAATTTCCCTTTTCGTTTTGTGTACCCCCTCTGATGTTCTCTAAATACTTATATCTGCATGTGAAAGGACTGTGCAAGATTATGTGGAAGTGGGGGCCCTAGGAAAAAATTTTATTTAAAAAATTAAGAAATCTGACACTAAATACGAAAAAAGGTGACGGGGGAAATTTTTGGTTTAAAGTTTCAAGTTTGAGGAATTTGTTTTATTAAACAAAAATGAAAAATTTGTGTCTTCAAGCTGAAAAGTTTAAATTTGGGAAAAAATTGGGGGATCAAGAAAAGTAAGGGGTTTATAAAACTGTAGTGTTCAACATTTAAATTGTTTTTTTTTTATACATTTTTGAAGGGGGTTTCCCATCCATTTTGCGAATTTCCCTGATTTGGTAAGAATGAGATGTAGTTTTGAAAAAGTTTTTTTGCTTTAAAGTGCGACTTTAAGTTAAAAAAAATAAAAGTGAACAATAAAGTTTTGATTAAAAAAACCTGTTGAAAACTCCCTTCATGTAAATGTCACATTTTTTGGGGCACAGGGTACACAATTAACTATAAAATTTAATATAACTTTACCCTTGGGCCCCTTGCTAAATTTTTTAAATGAATTGCCCTTTTTAAAATTTGGACAGTTTTATTGGTTAAAAGGGGTGAAACCCAAAAGTATGACTGAATGGCAAAAAGTGCGAAAAAGTAGATGATCATGATTACATTGTCGCAAGGTAGGACACCCTTTTACAGCATGAAAAGGGTTAAAATGCTTGAGCCTTCAGTGAAATTGCAAACATTTTTGAATACATTGATTGGATATTTGCCCCAAAAACCTTTATAAATAAAATAAACTGAATTAAAATAAGGTGAGAGAGAAGAAAAAGCTTAATTATTTAAAAACAAAAAAAGTTGCCGATAGATATACATTGTTGAAGGCATTATTTTTGTTTACACAAATTTTTAATGTGGCTGCCCGTTGTTTTTGGGAAAAAAGCACATTAATTTCTTTTTTTTCGAATTTTAATTATCGCTTAAAAAAATTTTATTGTAAAGATTGGCATGGGTGAAAAGGGTTACGAAATTTGTAAATTTTTTTATTGATTAACCCCTTTTTTTGGTTGTGCGGTTAAAATTTGGATCTTTGAAAGTATATGTAGTATTTTTTAAAACCAACTGAAAACATTTATTTTTGGAAAGTTTTTTGCATAAAGTTAAAAGTTTTTTTGAATGAAATTTACATGGGGTAGGGCCTTAAAACGTTTCAAAAAACCCCCTTTATTTTTTATAATTTTTTATGAATTTAAAATTTTAATGTTTTCTTTTTAATTTCCTGGTGGCAGTTTTGTTAACCAAAACCCTCTACTATTTTGATTAATGTTATTGGAATAGTGAGCATTTTGAATTGTTGATCACAAGCAATCCTTTTGGGAATAGGGGGGCAAAAGCACATTTAACTATTTTAAACTAATTATTTTAAATATTTTTATTTGAATGAAAAAAGCCTTAGACACCCTGAAATCAGATAAATTTGAAAAAAATGCATGTTTTAAAAATATTTTTTTGGGTTTAAGTTATAAACATTTCTTATTTTTACTAGTTGGTTATAAAAGCAATGATTGTTTTTTTCAAAATTGTTGTCAGGTGTGTTTTTGTCCCCCTTTAATTTTGTGACCCATACAGTGTTTCCAGGACGTAGTAAGGAAACACCCTCAACTTTAGTCAACAACATAACTTTTAACATGTGAAAAGAAGTTTAAAAATTTTAAAAATTTTATAGGGAGAAAAGTGAATGGACAGTAAAAAAAATTTAATGAAATGAAAATGTAAAACCCGTAACTTTGGGTTTTATAGCCTTTTAAAAAAACAAATTTTTTTTGAGAGACAAAGACAGGAAATATAAAAATTTTTCTTTAAAATTATTGTTGTAAACATAGAAATTAAAAATTACTGGAAATATAAATTTTTTCAATAGCATAGATAAAGATTTTCTGATATTTTTGGAAAGTTTTAAAAAAAAATTGTACTTTAAAGTTTACCCCTATTTTTGATCAAATTTGAAATGCCCTTTTATTTATAATGAATAAAAATGTTGTCAACTTTAAAAATTTCTTTTAACTTTAATAAATTTTTAGAACTTAAAAATTTTTCATTTTTTTTGTTACCGTTTTTTTGTGTCCAGAGTGGAAAAAAAGTGCAGCAGGGCCCGGGACTCGAAACCCGGGGGCCCCGGAATACCCTTCCGAGTCTACCGCCGAGCTACCCCCGGCGCCTACACATTTTTCCCCCTTTTAATATTTAATCCGTACCCTGCATTCTCCCCCCTAATGAAATTGTCCTCAAATTTTGATGGGTAGGAACAAGGGGAACATGATCGGAGTATATTCAGTCCGGTCCCCTGTTGGGGGCAAATGTCACGGGGGAGAAAAATGTGCAGCCGGGCCCGGGGCTCGAACCCGGGGCCTCGGAATCCGTCCCATGCTCTACCGACCGAGCTACCCGGCCGCCTCACATTTTTTCTCCCTTTTAATATTTAAGTCCTGTACGTGCATTGCTTATTCAAATTTCATCTGCTATTGGCCCTGTAAATGTGAACTATCTAAAATATAGATGTTAATAGTTAAACACTGCAAAAAAGCAGAAAAAAAAAATTTCCCAAAAGCTTATTTGGTGTTATTTAAACAATGGTGTATGAGCGTATGTAAAATCATGCCATTATGTAAAAACTTTTATCACTTGACATGGCTAGAGACTAAACCCTACAATATCCCACTGAAGTGGGGGGCCCATCTACACTTGGCTACTGGGGCCCTATGAGGAAAACAGGACTTGACTACTACAAAGTGAGATTTTGTTTAAGCAGTGGTTTGCTTAGTTGGTAGAGTACTAGTCCTGTATGAGAGGGACCAAAGGGATTGACCCTACATTTAGACGGGACTGCATTTTACTCAATCTTTCAATTAACTAGATGCCAATTGGACTGCGATGTTTTATAAACTAGAGGCATTACCCAGGAATAGTCCCTTTGTACCACGATTTTATATAGCAGGGGAGTTTCTTAGGGTATAGGACTGATTACCACAAAGGGGATTGTTTCAGCAGCTGGTTAGTTAAGTTGATAGTACGCACACCTTTTAAACAAGGGGTCCCGGCTTTGACCCAACCACTAATGCTCATTTTTATCACCCCTTGATAATAACCCCAAGTTGTGAAACGAAATTTCACAAGAATAAGGATTTTCTAGGGACGTTACTGCACAAGTCAATATATCTCGGTACGAGCGTTTTTGGTACGAAACATAGGCACAGTAAAACGTTTTACTGTATTAATAAATATTGTCTTCAAAGTTGTGTAGCATTCAATAAAATCTGGAAAGTAGACCCCTCGGAAGCACCGAAAACAAGGCAAAAGTGAAAATTGCGATCGGTTTGATTGAGTCTGTTCATGAGCAGTAATGGAAAATGCAACCCACTGCCCACGCCCTAGCCCCGGCTTAAGCAGTATTCAATCTTCAAATCTAAATGAGTTGAAATCAATGATCCCGAAGGACCAGAAAACATAACAACAAAGAAACATTTTAGAAACAGTAAAAATGTTTGAAAATGTTGTCCTTGTGGTAAATTAATTGCTGCATGTGTTTTAAAAGCGTAAACAGTGTCCTTAGCAATAATCGGCCATTTTAGTTTTACTTGGCTTACTTCAATTGAAATCAAGAAATTAGCGTCTCTGACGAAATTTGTTGTCATGCTGGTGAACTCAACGTGAAACTGGCACCAACTACGGCGGCGGCGTATATTGTATCGTCGAAAAGTCGCCATTTTGTTTCTTTGAGAAAAGCACTGAAGACAGCCCAACCCTTGACTCAAGAAATCTGAGAAAAATCTCAGCGCGGAAGTTGAGATTTTACTGAGAGATTTTTAGTGAAAGCCAATCTGAGAAAAATCTCGAGCTGAGAATCAAAATTGAGATTTTTCTCAGACTTGAGCTGAGATTTTGACTTGAGAACGTTAGTGAAAGCGGGGCCAGGTCCGATCTCCGACGCGGTCATCTTTTTTTCTTCATATGGGATATTTTAATAATTTTGAAACAAAAAAAAAATCATTTTCTATTATTCATATATGACCAATTTTAAATTTTAAAGGGATACCCTTTGATAAAACTGATAATTCTGCTTCTTTCAAAACCCCCTTTTTGTAAAATATTATTCTGTTTTTTAAAATTAATACATTTTTTTGGGTACATTCTTTAATCATTCTTTTAAAAAGATTGCGATATCTATTATTTGTTTTTAGTCTAAGATTGCACACCCAAACACATTAAGCATAAAATGATTTAATTGTAACAAATATCTTAAAATTACCCTTTGACTTTTATTGTGTATTACAATATTGCCTAGGGGTTTAAAAAATATCCCGGGCAGTGTTGTTTTAAGCGGGTCATAAAAGATATGTTACCCCACTTACTATAAGTGATAGGTATTTTTATGATTTTATGGTTTTTGCGTTGTAAAATATATCTTTCACTTTCTTCTGTCTTTATTAGTCTTTTTCCCTTTGTCAGGAATTCTGTTTTACGATTTTTACCCTTTTTTATGGAAACGTATGACAGTAGGAAGAATCAGTACAAATTTAGAATTCACATCGTTAAAAGAGTTGTTCGTTAAATATTTTGGGGTTTTAAAAAGGGCCTGGCCAAATTTCACGAAAAAACTTAAATTATTACTTAGTTAAGTCTACTATTCTAAAATTCTTTTTTCCTGTAACAATATATTTATAGTAAAAGTATACTATGGTAGTGTATTTGTCAGCAGTACTTATTCAAGTCACGCAAATTTTGACATTTCTTTTAGGCACGATATAGGAAACTTAATCCTTACCATGCTTTAATTACAATAATGAACTTGTCTATCTTTCAATTATTATTGAAAGGGGTTGCATACCAAAAGTTATGGCCCAATGGCCCGACAGTGCAGATCATGATCAGTCTGACGGGGTGTGCAGGCTGATCATGATTACACTGATCGCCCAAAAGGAAGAACCAATCGTGTCCAGCATGGTAAACGGTTAAGTATTTCCTTTTAAAGTATAAGTTTTATTTCTATACTTCTTTTCTTTAAAGCGACTGGCCTCCCGATCGTTCGACAACAAAAAAAACTTTTTAGATATCTTGAAAAAAATGCTATATTTCTTATGAAGGCTTCCCAAAACTTAATTACTGAAAACTTATGTTACGGAAATACATGAGAATTTGTGTTTTACTACGTTTTACGATGAAAATCGAAAAGCGTTAGTTTATTAGAATTTTGAAATTATTTTAGAAACAAAAGTCATATTCTAAAAGTTTTAATATGTGAAAGAAGCGCGTATACAGGAAGTATATTTCGCTTTCTAAATATTTTAGATAAAAATATTCATATTCTTGAAAATTTTTTTTTATTTACAGACAGTTTTTGTGCGTAAAAAATTCTTTTCTGTACATAGAAATACGTTAGCATGATGTTTCATGTATTAAAAAGAAAGTAAATCTATGTGTTTGATGTATAAAATGTAACGATTTTAAATATTTTAGATAACATATTCATATTCTTAAATATTACTTTTATTTGACGATTAATTAAGTGTTATATAAATTTTCGACTTGTTCCGAATTTATTATCATATTTTCTTCCAAAGATTGGTGGAATGTTTTACAATCTTTTATTTTTTAATCGACCGACAACACTATTCCCCCACTTTACAATTCCAATACACATCTCGCCACTTTCTCTGACTTTGATAAAGCTAACCTTCTCAACGAGTACTTTCAGAAGCAGACATGTATTGATGATGGAAACCGAGACGTCCCAGACTTCTATCCTTCAAACCAAGTCTTAAGTAACATCAATCTTCATCCAACAGAAACAGAAGATGTCTTAAAGTCCTTAAAAGTTAACAAGGCCGCAGATCCTGACGGAATAAGCAAAGAATTCTTTTTAAAGCTTCTCACGAATTATCTTCTCCTCTTTGTGATCTTTTTAATGCCTCAATCTATTGTGCCGAATGTGTGGAAAGAAGCTCATGTTAGCGCAATTTACAAGAAAGGTGATGTCACTCTTCCTAGTAATTAGCGCCCGATCTCCCTCTTAAATACCATTGAAAAGGTTTTTGAACGTCTTATCTTCAAGCATGTTTTCAATCACCTTCATGATTCTCGTTTTCTTACTCCAGTGCAGTCTGGTTTCATTCAAGGTGACTCAACAGTCAACCTACTTGTCTTCATATATGATACTGTCTGCAAAGCTCTCGATAACGGTCTTGAGCTGCATGTGGTCTTCTTTGATATCAGCAAAGCCTTTGACAAAGTCTGGCATAGAGGTCTACTTTGTAAACTTAAACATGTTGGGATTACAGGTGCTCTCCTTAATTAATTAGTTTGAAAAGTATCTTTCTAACAGACGTCAACGAGCTGTCCTTCGTAGGGTTAAATCAAACTGGGCTTTTGTAAAATCTGGCGTTCCCCAAGGATCAATCCATGGTCCCTTACTATTCCTTATCTTCATAAATGGTATTGTTGATGAAATAAGATCATGTGTTAATCTTTTTGCTGACGACACAAGTCTCTACGTTATAGTTGAGCAGCCAGATACAGCGGCAGATCTTCTTCAGTCTGACATTCATACAATAGATCTTCGTGGACAAATAAATGGCTCGTCACATTTAATCCTTCTACATCTGAAACTTTGTTGATATCAAGAAAACGAAATGGCCAACCACACCCTTCTCTTCAAATGTTTAAACAATACATACCCGAAGTAACTGAAAACAAACATTGTCAAGTGATTGCTCCTGGCATCCTCAAATCAACTACTTTTTGGAAAAGGCGTGGAAGAGGGTTAACATTATGCGCAAATTGAAATTCTCACTTGATCGCAGATCTCTTGAAATTGTTTATCTCTCTTTCATAAGACTTTTACTTGAAAATGCTGATGTGGTGTGGAGCAATTGTACTAAATATGAACTGGACCAACTTGATAAAATTCAAAATGAATGAGCACGTATTGCATCTGGTGCGACCCAACTCATCTCATTAGAAAATCTACAGAGAGAAATAAATTTGGGAAACTCTCTGAGAAAGACGCTATAAACATAGACTCATCTTGTTCTTCAAAATGAAGTCGAATTTGACCCCAAAATATTTGTCTTCTCTCGTTCCTGACTCAGGTGACACACGCTGCAGTTAGAAACTCGGACAAAATCCACGGTATACCAGCAACAGCACTTTATTTTAATTCATATTTGCTTTCAACTATACGTGATTGGAACCTGCTTTACCCTGATATTCGCAACTCTTAAACATTGTCTTCATTCAAACGAAACTTAAACAAGCGACGTACACCAATGTTTTATTACGCTGGGGACAGGAAGTACACGTCTCAGTACTAAATGCAGTGCACTGAATTATCACTTGTTAATATGTGCGTGAAATTAGCCAGAGTAGCCAGAGTTCAGCCAGAGTTTAGCCAGAGTAGCCAGAGTTCAGCCAGAGTAGCCAGAGTTCAGCCAGAGAAGTCATAACTCTGGTTACTCTGGCTGGCCAGAGTAGACAGAGTTCAGCCAGAGTAGTCAGAGTTCAGCAAGAGTAGCCAGAGTTCATCCAGTATCCAGAACTCTGATTACTCTGGCTGGCCAGAATAGCCAGAATTCAATCAGAGTAGTCAGAGTTTTTAGATTTTTAACATGTTCTGGCTACTCTGGTCAGCCAAAGTAGCCACTGTAGCCCGAGTCACCAGGATATCATTTGCTCTGGTTACTCTGGCTGTTTCTAACAGAGTAGCCAGATTTCAGCCAGAGTAGCCAGAGTTTCTAGGATTTTAGGATGGTCAGCCAGAGAAGCCAGAGTAACCAGGTCCCTTGTTCGCAAAATATTTTTTTTAGTCTTAGCTGAGTTTGATTATGAAACTTAATATTTCATTTTTATGTAAAAGCATATTTAAAACTGAATTTCAAGTTAATAACTATTTTCAAGCGGTTAATTAAAGTAGCTGTGATTACTCTGTCTGGCCAGATTAGCCAGAGTTTCTAGGGTTTTAACATGTTCTGGCTCCTCTGGTCAGCCAGAGTAGCCAGAGTAACCAGGTCCCGTGTTCGCAAAACATTTTTAGTCTTAGCTGAATTCGATCTTGAAACTTAATATGATATTAGTCCCCTACTGGCTGAAAACCAGTTTCGGGACTATAGGAATGCATGAAGGGATTTTAACATTACTTGGCACAAATGTTCCCCATGATGAGACGACGTGTCATGCGCAAAACCTGGACCCCTAGCTAAAATGTTAAGGTCACAATTGGAGGTCAAAGGTCAACAAGGCTTTTCTCCTGTCCGGTCCATAACGGTGACTGTAAATTTTTAATCCATTTGAATTCTGCTACATGTCTGGCTTTAATTTTAAAACTAGATGTGGAATGTATATCATATACGATTTGCTCTACTGGCTGCATTGTTACCTGATCAAATGTATGGCCAGATTTACGAAAGTGTTGGTATAAAAATGTAGTAAACTTGTTCCGACTTCGTATTTTGTATGAATGCTCGCGGAAACGAATTTTTAAAGAACGCCCAGTTTGGCCAACATACTGAATATCACAATTGGGTGCGTTTCAAGTCAGTACATATATCATGTGGGACGTATTTCAATCAACGTCAGAATTAAGTACCACAATAAAAGTTCTGCCGTTAACGTTTGAGGTAATAGTAGACCTGTGCGATAAATGATTGCAACAACCGCACCTCTTAGAATTGCACTTGTTGATAGAACGGTACTCTCTACATCTCTGCGGAAAATTTGTATGTTTTATTTTATATTTCTTCAGTATGGTAGAAGTTAAAGGTGATAGACAAATACGTAGGTTATTACGAAAAACAGCTGGAGAGTTTAAACTAGTACGTGGAATATAAAATGACTGAACAGAATGTAGCTTAAGTGGAGAAAGGCTAATTGATGGTGAATGTGTTTTTATATTACCGCAGGATGCACACTGAGCTCTTAACATAAGTCTACCATTTTTTGTTGTAACATATTGAGGATTTATACTATCAGTAAATTTCCTTTCTTTTACACAATATATTTGTTTCTGATTCATTTATATTATATGTATTTAAAATTATTAAAAGAACACTTTCACCAAAAAAAAAAATTGGCTCCAGCGGGACTCGAACCTACGCCCCCTAAAAATTGTAATTAACACAGGATAATATTAAAAATTGAATACTCTTTATTACCTAATACCTTAACACTGTTTTTCCAATAATTATAATTTCATCTACTAAACCCAACAAAATACAACGTAATAAGAAAGGTCATTAAGTGCAAGTGGATTACAGCGTAATTCTCAATAAACTGTTTCAACAAAAAACTGACATATATGTTTATTTTAAAAGGAATACAATAAATAGTCTTTTTAACTTATAATACCAATTGTAAACGCCGTGCGTCATCAAATTACAAATATATAATCTATACGTTTAATGGTTTTAACATTCCTTCATGAATTACAGCGTAATTCTCAATAAACTGTTTCAACAAAAACTATTTATCGACACCGGTGTCATTTTCAAGTTTATCAATATCAACAACTTTAAACAAATATTGGCTTAATGCACCGGTGCCGCGTTATTAATTATTGTAAATAACAGCTGATAAAAGGAATGTTAATTTTTAATATATTTTAGATTTTGTTCTCATTTTTGTTAATTGGTAAGGTTTTGTCAATTTAAAGCAACCTGCCAAAGTTTTACCAAAGTTTTGCCAAAAGTTTGCCAAGGTGGCAGCAACCGCCACTTTGCTGCCTTTGTTGCAGGATTTTGGCAGAAATTTGGCAGAAATGTTTAATCATAATTTACTGAAGGTTTTCAAACCTGTTTTTTTTTTTTTAATTGGTCGGCATTGGTTGGTTTGGACCGAAGGTGAGGTTCAAAATGGGGTCAAACTGTCCTGGCACCATCATTTCTTATACTACTCCCTGGCTACTCTGGCCAGCCAGAGTGACCAGAGTTCTGGCTACTCTGGCTACTCTAAATAGCCACTTAAAAATAATTATTAACTTGAAATTCAGTTTTAAACATGCTATTTAGATAGAAATAACATATTAGTCGCGCCATGAGAAAACCAACATAGTGGGTTTGAGACCAGAATGGATCCAGACCAGCCTGCGCATCCGCGCAGGCTGATCAGGATCCTTGCTGTTCGCTAACAGTTTCTCCAAGTCCAATACGCTTTAAAAGCGACCAGCATAGATGCGCAGGCTGGTCTGGATCCATGCTGGTCGCAAAGCCACTATGTTTGTTTTCTCATGGCCCGGCTCAATTATTAGATTTCATAATCAAATTCAGCTAAGAATGAAAAACTTTTGTGAACATGGGACCTGATTACTCTGGCTACTCTGGCGGACCAGAGTAGTAAAAACATGTTAAAATCCTAGAAACTCTAGCTATTCTGGCCAGCCAGAGTAACCAGAGTTATGATTTCTCTGGTTGAACTCTGGCTACTCTGGCCAGCCAGAGTAACCAGAGTTATGATTTCTCTGGTTGAACTCTGGCTACTCTGGCCAGCCAGAGTAAACAGAGGTATAACTTCTCTGGCTGAACTCTGGCTACTCTGGCTGAACTCTGGCTACTCTGGCTAAACTCTGGCTGAACTTGGCTACTCTGGCTGAAGTCTGGCTGCTCTGGCTTCTCTGGCTAATTTCACGCACATCTTGTTAATATTTCTCCTACACCATTATGCCAATGTGGCAAAATTGAAAATAATTATCACTTTTTCTTTGAATGCACACTTTACAATGATTGTCGGAACGATTTTCTAAATAATCTGCGGACTTTTGATATTGACTAGGATACTGTTCTTTTTGGTAACCCAGACCTTCCTGATCAGGATAACATGACTATATTCTTCTATGTACAGTCCTTCATATCGGACAGCAAGAGATTCTTATAAGTCAAATGACCCCTTCCTTTAAGACAAACTTCAACACTTCTATCTTTAAAGTAAAAAACTATTACGCAGCAGATATCGTTACATTATTATTACTTCACCCTTCAACACCTCTTTTTTCTTGTATTAACCTCTTTTCGTCTTTATTTTTCTTTAACAATAAATACTGAATTGACAATCTGTGTACATTTGTTTTCAGATAACATAATGTTAACATTTTTTTTTATTCCCATTTTAGCTAATAGTATAATCATATAATATGTCTACAAGTTAATTGTTCGCGAAGGAGAGGAATTCTATAAGACTTGTCTTCCATTCTTATCCTTTCCTAAGTTATTATATTCAATGTATATGTATCAATGTATATGTTTACTGTTTGGGAATAAATATGTTTAAACTAACTAGCTATTTCTTGTATGCTTCCATAACATAGGCCTAATCTGTCAGTAACTTAGATTCAAAGCCTGCTAAAGAAATATAGCAATACTTTCTTGATATCTTAAAATTTTCCTGTTTGTTGTATACAATCTGGAGGTCAACCCCTTTAATATGACGGAGTGTTTCATCACATCTCCCTATTTCATCACCAGTTGAAGAATGAAACTTTAGCGTATTCCCAGCGGGAATATTGGATTGCGCGTTTACCACACACGAAAGAGCTATATTTGTCTGCAAATATGTTTTGTGAATTCAAGTGTTGTCAGCATGTAACAGTGTCTTATGAGAATATAAATCCAATAACGCCAATACACTTATAATCTGCTTGAGATGTGTGCTCGCCGATAACTACTATAGGCCTATCGGGCACTGTTATACGGCACAGAATGAAATGCGCCCGCAGTGACGTATTAGGGAAAAAACCCGGTGATATAGGTGTTTGATATTCTCTTTTCACTACACCCGTCAGCAACTAATAAGATAAAATAATCGTACCTGATTGGATTTTCGAAATGAATCTGTATCAAGGCGCTGATATACTTAAAAGGAAACTACAAACTTAAATCTATTTATCATATACAATTTTCATAATGTTCACATGTAATTATAAAATAATACCTCCCGCAGTGTATCCTAGCTCATACGAAATACCCATTCTACACCGAGTCTCAACGTAAGCGTTGACCGGTGGCATAATTACGTGCGTGTGTGTGTGTGTGTGTATGTTCGGGTTTAACGTCTTTTTCAACAATTTTCCAGTCATATAAACGACGGTGTCTACTTGTAGCAGTGAGCACAATGCCCAACTTTATAGTACTGCCTCACTAGAATATCACGCCGAAATTTTCATATCATTTGTATTTTTCTCTAACATTCAGGAAATCTCACTGAAAAACACGTATTTGCCTACCGTCCCTTTATTTTCTCATTGTAAATGGATAAATTAGTGTTAAAATGTCTCGTATTTTCGTCATACAGGTATTATATACTCACTTTAACAGATCGGTCACCGTTGTATGCAGTTTCAAAAATATCTAGTCCGGCAAAACCCGGCCGTCGGCGAAGGTTTTGTCTTACGTCCGAGTCGGTGGTTCACAAAAATGAAAATGCGTAAGTACGAGCAAGTGGAATGAAAAACGTTATTTTCACGAGTTTTCGGAATCCGACAGGGGGCAAAAGTCATTTTTATCAATATGTAATCCTCGACTGAATATAGTTAGTTTATTGTCATTAATTTAAAAATATCTACATTAAACTTCCTATACACAAACATTTCATATAATTCTACCCAAAAGAAATAATTAGACGAGCTCTTATAAAAGATCTGAATAGTATAGCCTTCAAGTACCCAGCCAGCATTCTATATCGGCCCGATATCAAACCGACGTTGTTGTCTAAAACGGCCCGATATCGGCTTCAATATCTGCTGCAAATAGGAATGATGTCGGCCCGATGTCGGCAGACGGTATCGGACCGACATCATAATGACATTAGTCCGATATTGGCAAACGACATTTGGCCAACATCAAAATGATATCGGCCCGATATTGGCAGATCATATCGTAGTCGCGAAATTGTGTGTCACGCAGTGCTTTCTCAAAGTTTTCTTAAAATATACACTTTATTAATTCTCAGAGTAATATTCTTGAGAACTCATGTCTTTCACATCAAGTGTATGATGCTTATTTGATTTTATTGATATAACAATTTTCACAAATATATACTGCATGTTTTATATAGTTACGTAAGCTTTCTGTATATTCTTAACACTATTAGAATAGTTCAATTAGAATTTTAAACATATTTTTATTTTCATTTTTATGTAAATATAAATATTTCTATGGCGGCATTTTATATAAAATAAAAATGCAACTTAATCATTATCTCCCTATATTACATATAAAATTTTGATAAATACCGTCTACAAATTTTATTTGGAACCTAGTTTGATTAATTCTGGCATACATCATATTTGCTTAATAAATTAGCACATATAAACAAGTAGATTACTTTTTCACTTTTTTCAATAATATTTTGAAAATTATAGTTGTATTAGAGAATCCAATATCGGCCCGATGTCAATCCGACGTACGAAATAGTTACACTGATTGATGTTGATCTACCAATTTCAATATTTTGCGGCACTACAACGGCCCGACGTCGGCCTTACATCGGCCCTACATCGGCACATTTTGCCGACATTCCGACATTATACCGATATCGGGCAGATATAGTCATGCTGGCTGGGTATGAAGCCTAATTTTTTTAAAATGACTGTGCACAATGAAGAAACATGAACTGTTAGTCTATATATTGATAAAAATGACTTTTGTCCACTGTCGGATCATGAAAAGTCGTGAAAATACCGTTTTTCATAAATTCCACCTGCTCATACTTACGCATTTTTATTTTTGTGAACCAACGACTCGGACGTAAGACAAAACCTTCGCCGACGCCCAGGTTTTGCCAGGCTAAGTATTTTTGAAACTGCATACAACGGTGACCGATCTGTTAAAGTGAGTATATCATGCCTGTATGACGAAAATACGAGACATTTAAACACTAATTTATCCATGTATACAACGAGAAAATTAAGGGGCGGTAGTCAAATACGTGTTTTTAGTGAATATTTCCTAAATGTTAGAAAAAACTACAAATGATATGAAATTTCGTTACATCCCCATAAAAGCGTGTTCATTGTAGGCCATCCTCGGCCAATTCCCAATAACAAAGCTTTAGTTATGAAAAAACTGTGAAGGAAAACATTACATTGACTGGTGAAAACCACCGCAAAAAGCGCCCTGCTCGCACGTAATTATGCCACCGGTCAAAACTTACGTTGAGACTCGGTAATTCCTGCACTGATAAGATTCACAAAGCAAACCTTTAAAAGAGAAACATTTGCATTTGTACAGAAATGTTTAAGAACGATCAATCCATGAATCCATGTTAATTAGCAATGTTATGATTGTCATATTTATGCCATCCGCCCACTTAGCTCAGTAGAGGGAGCGCAGTTCTACGGATCATGGGGTCGTGAGTTTGATCCCCGGGCGGGGCGTATGTTCTCCGTGACGATTTGATAAAAGACATTGTGTCTGAACTCATTCGTCCTCCACCTCTGATTCATGTGGGGAAGTTGGCAGTTACTTGCGGAGAACAAGTTTGTACTGGTACCGAATCCAGAAACACTGGTTCTATTTTGCCCGCCGTTACATTACCGAAATACTGTTGAAAAACGGCGTAAAACCCAAAACAAACAAACAAACAAACAAACAAGCAAGCATATTTATGTCACTAAAGTAAAAAATCAAGTATTCAAGCGTCACTAAAGCGACAGATACACATACATAAAGACAAACGAACGGATAAGCAGACAAACATAACTATTTATCAATCAACGTACAAATAACAACTGGATGTGATTAGTTAAAAGGAAAATTGTACAGTGTGTTTAAGATCACGACTACTACTTTTTCTAATGTAATAGGCGTTATGTGACACCTAAACTAACAAGTCTCATTAAAATTCATACTTTCACCATTTATGACACTTTGCAAGAATTTCAAGTGTTACATTATTATTCTTAACAAGCTGTACAACATTTATACTCACTTCATCAGGCTGACGGCGGACAGGTAGATATTGTGTCACAACGGTCTACATTCTAGCCAATGCTACTGGTATAACATTTCAGAGGTTCTGCATTATATGGAGAAACGTTTTAAGTTACTCAACATTTTCTACTTTTGGAGTTTTAGTTTTATTACCGCTAACAGATTAGTGTTGATGCAATGCTCACGTGATATGAGGCTTTTATAATTGGCAGTATATGCAGCATAAAAATGTTAACGGATTTCATTATGCACACCTTTCAGTATATCAGTACATGTATTGATTGTTTACATTTGATAAAAAGACCTATTGTTATCTCTTGCATAGCATTCTTTCTTTAAGAACACACCCTTTTGATCACTGAAAAGTTATTGGCATTGCCATGCTCTATGTAACATCATACAAGTCGTAATTAAGTTCTTTTAAACGGAAAAAACGAATAGCGTTTTCGGCACGCCAATTGTCGAATAATTACGTGAACCCAAATTCACGGTCGAAAAACTAGGATTAACGATCGATAAACCAGGTTTTTCGAATACTAACCTATATTTTCGAGCGAAAACATAGGATAACGCCGTAAACCGTAGTTCACGCTCGTAAACGTGGGTTCACGCTTTTAAACCCAAGTTCACGTTCGTAAACTATTTGTACGAGCGTGAACGATTCACGAGCATAAACATAGTATAACGACCGTAAACATAGTATAACGACCAAAATTCGTAGTTCAATCGAGAACCTAGTTTATCAAACGTAAATCATGGTTTACGGTCGATATAATAGGGGTATAAAATCAACTAGGAATTTCGGGCGTGAACATGGGTTTACGGTCATGAGCCTATGTTTACGAGCGTGAACCTACGTTTACGAACGTTCGATAACGTTCGATAAACTAGGTTTCCTGAACAAAACTATGATTTCCGGTCGTTATACTATGTACACGAGCGTGACCTATGTTTACGGTCACGGTCGTAAACCCAAGTTCACGGTCGTCAACATAGGTTAACGTTCGTAAACTATGGTCTACGCTCGTGAACCCAGGTTTCCACGCGTAAAAATTATAGGTTCAAGCTCGGGAACTTAGGATAACGACCGAAATGTTTAGTACAATCGAGAAATCTAGTTTATCGAACGTAAACCTGGGTTCCCGACCGTAAACTATGGTTTACCCCGTTATCGTATGTTTTCGCCCGTAAATATAGGTTAGTATTAAAAAGAAACCTGGTTTTACGTTCGAAAAACCTAGTTTATCGATCGTTAATCCTAGTTTTTCGACCGTGAACCTTGGTTCACGTAATTATTGTACAATGGGCGTGCCATAAGCGTTTCATTTTTTGTGTACATGGATCCAGTATGGTCATTGTTGCTTCACAATCTTACTTTATAGTGGTTAGAGCGATATTACAATGATGCGGCGCAATATTAATATATAATGAAATATGGCGACGGCACGAAACTATTATGCCAAAATCCGTAAACACGTAAACTACTTTTTCACTGGATGAATGCATACATTTAATGGAGAAAAATCTTGTATAAACAAGGTTATTCACGTGCTGTTAATACAATATTTTTATTTTTGAAATGATGTGCCAGGGCCGAATATCTATTCTTGTGTAGATTGAATATGGTATCTGCATCTTGTTTCTTCTATAAAACCTTTTTTATAATAATGTAGTTCAATCCATCGTATGCTTTGCTGTATTAGTTACCTGTCGCCGCCCGTACTCGCTTACTCCCTCTGTTAACTTCCTTTCAAATTCAGTATAAGGACAAAGAAGATCGTTCAATTTTCGCCGATAAACGTAAATATATGTATTGAATCGCATGTAACTTGTGGGATTGTTTAATATCATGTTTGTAATCACGAGAAATAAAAATGATCGTTTAAACACATCGAATACATGCTTTTGGTAGTGTTGTTGATTTGTGCGTCCCAATTACCAAGTTGAACTGAAGACAAAAAATAGAAAGGCATGGCAGTCTGTAGTGAAAGGATTATCATAAAAGATAACAAGATGTTGATTAAGAATTCTTCTTTAACAATATATGTAGGGTATGTTGTAGACCATTAAGAATAAATAGCATACGTGTACATTCCAAATAAATGTTAAAGGCACTAGTTTAACATGCCTTTGCAAAGGTTTTTCTGGCATGATTTTGTTTCCTTATTGTTTCCGGCGCAGTAAAGTCTCGGGTCTGATGGTCTTGGGCTATCGCATTCCCTGTGACGGCTTTGTGTTCCACTTCCGCATGTGACGTCACATGAAGACCATGACGTCCAGGTTCCCCAGCTACCAGGTGCTTAAAAGAAAGCATTATTTACATAAGAAAGTAAAATCTAATTTGTTTAAATTAAAATAAATGGAACTCCGTTATAACAGTGGTGTATACTAGGCAGATGCTGCATAGGCAAGTTGTTAAAGAGTTGTCGATTTAGACAAAGTAAATATAAGTATATGTTGGCAACATTTTATGAAAATTTTCACGTTTCATCTATTTTGTATAAAATGGATATGGGGATGACCTTAGATACATATAGCCTTCAAGAAATGTATGTTTTATTTACAAAATGTTGTATAATTATCTCCCTATAAGATGAAAATATATTTTACAAAGATGTGTATTTCAGTATAAATTCAACAGAATGCCCTGTTTGATCGTTTTATTTGACAGCTAGGATATTTAAACAATCTGAACTGATAAACAATGTTTATCAAACGTTCCAAAAGTCCTCAGAATCTCCTTTTGAGCAAACAAACAAGAAAACAATGGAGTTGAATTTGTTGACTAACTAAGCAAGTTGATCTTTCTTGTAAATGATGTCGTTTAAGCACATGCTGATGACAGATTTCAGAGCAGCACACTTATCTAACGACTGTAGATTTTAATCTGACGGCAAACAAGTTAAGCTGTAAGAACTGAAACCTGATGAGCACATGTAAGGCTAGACTCCTCTATGTTTCATCAATGATTCCCTTATAGCTAAAGTAGTGAGGTAATATCGTGAAAATTAGTCCTTTTCGTGTTATGGGTACACAATTTAAATTCAAAGGTTGTAGTTGGACAGTCCTGGTTTGAAACAAGAGCGGTAGATTGGACATTTGAATGTTTTAGACCTTTATTAGCAAATTTTGAGTGGTCTCCGTGTATATGCCTATTGTAAGTTTGTAAAGATTTTAGCTATTGTCCTGGTTTTGCCCTAAGAGCATGTCAATACAGAATCTCTTCTATTTCGTATAAGCTAGGGTCAGTGTGTTTTTTAACATATAGTTCAATAAATCTCTATGGTCTTAGGTCCCTAATCGACAAGGTTAAAACTTAAATTTTTGGTGTCCCAATTTTTGGGCACATTTCTCAGTATTTTGAAGCTTGAATAAAAGTAGTTGTTTTCATATTTTCTGTATTTTGTCTGGAATGTTCGAGGTTAAAAAGTCGCAAATATGTGAGAGAAAGAGAACTTATCATGTCTGAACAATTGTCGTATATATTCGTTGCAATAAAACTACAGAGTAGATTAAAGATATAAAATGGATTAAAACTTTTTGTCTTGTTTTAAACAAACTTGTAATCGATCACACCAGGAAAATTAGTAACACAAGTAGCGATGGGGACTTTAAAACGTTTTCAGAAAGACTGGGGATGTGATATTTTATGGACTTATATAACTGACAAGAGGAAAACTGGACTAAAACCTGCTAGTATAATGGACTATAAATCAAAATGTGACCTAAGAAGTAACTTAAGAAGAATTCGATTGCAGTTTCCGTAAACAGTGACATCAATATTGATCAAGGACTTTTTAATGAACTTGAGCAGCAATACACCTTCATTGTAAATTCAGCGCTACATGAATGTAAGGACCCTGTATCTCCAAAAAAGCAACTGAAAAGGTAGAAAATAAATTCATGCAAGAGCTTGATGAAGCAGCAGAATGACACAATAAATTGTTCTGGAATCTTGTTAGAATGAGAAAAGGGAGGAAACTCCAAACTTGTTCTCAGTGAGACAGAAACAGGCCTTACAAGAGACCCAGAGGTTATAACATATACCTTTACGAAATTCTACAAAAATGTTTACTCGCCCTTAGAATCAGAGAATTTTGATAATGATTTTAAAAGCTTTGTTGAAATAGAAATCGGTCATATACGAACACGAACCGATTTGAACTGTCCCGAAATTTTACCAAACCTTACACCAGAAATTGTATTAAGGCATATCAGGTCATTGAATAATAGAAAAGCTCCTTTGTTTGATATGATCTGCAATGAACATATTAAACACGGCTTTCATAAGTTGCTGGTTACAAATACAGAATTATTTAATCTCATTATACAGTCGGGAAAATTCCCGCAAAGGTGTAAAATGCGTATGATTATCCACGTCTTCAAAAATAATGGAAAATCAAGAACGCAAACCATCAATTACCGTCCTATTACCCTCCTGCCATGCATTTATAAACTGAGAAAAAAAATTACATGAAAAACTAAACACTTGGATTAATGATGATAAAATAGAATTTCCAAATCGGCAGCAAAATGCTTACCAAAAACATACAGGTGCTATAACGGCCTCCTTCAATTTACAGGAAGGCGTCTATCAAAGTTATTAACTCAGTAGCAATGCATATGTATGCATGCTAGATACTAAACAGGCATTTGATACAATATGGCTGGATGGCGTTTTCTAAAAATTGTCAAAACTGGGTATAAAAGGAAAAAAATTGTCATTATTAGTAGACGCACACACAAATATGTCAAGCTGTGTTGCCGCAAACGGCCTGCAATCTGAATTCTTCTCCGTGAAACAAGGAATTAGACAAGGAGGGACCATTTCTACTTGGCTATATAAACTATTCATCGATGATCTCATAAATGAATTAGAAAATAGCGGTCAAAGAATGTGTATCCTAAATCAATATGTAGGTTCGACAACTCCAGCAGACGATATAGCCCTATCAGCGACTAGTTCTGAAAGCCTTCAGCGAATGCTTAACATCACGCATAGGTATTCATGCAAATATAGATATAACATAAACCCACTGAAAAGTCATATAATGGTCTTGAGTACAAAAGTAGTACAAAAAGAAAAGTGCCTCAAATTCAGTTATCGATTGGAGATTGCTCCATTGACCAAGTACGCAGTGTTCAACATGTAGACGTATACCTTAATGATACATGAAACGATACAGAAAAGGTGGAACATGCATGCGAAAAAGCAAAAGTGTCTCTCTTTTCTCTCCTATCCCTTACAATTGACCCGACCCACATGAATCGAATCAAACCGGCTTCCCTTATCTCAAAAATTGTTTGGTTGTGAAATATGGAATAATCTTAAGAAATCTGATTATGCACAATTAGACAGATTCCTTAGGCTAGCTGCTAAAAAGATACAAGGATTTACTATTTTAACACGAACAGACATGTGTCTCAGTATGCTAGGCTGGAAAGGCATTATATATGAAATAGAATATAGAAAGTTAGGTTTTTTAAAAGGATTATGCAATATGCCAAATTCAGTTCTCTCAAAACATGTTTTCAACGCCAGACTGTCAGAATATGTTTGTAGTATAGACGAAAACAACGTGGCTTTGTTCCTGATATTGTAAATATTCTTAAAAAGTATAATCTGTGGCATGTGCGTGTTCGTTTGTACTGCTAGGCGCTCTGCCGTAATTGGTCTGGTGTATTGTGGTGGTGATTTAGTTCGTATAAATTCTCTCTACTATATAATAATTTATAATGCGAACTTGTATCCTAGCGGATCTCACGTATGGGAAAGTCAACTGTTCTGAATATAATTATATCCCTTAATGCAAATTATCTATATATATATTTAATGTATCCTCGAGATCCAGTTAACTTTCATAGAGAGAAAACATAGCTTCTCTGGTCCCAATCAGTTAAAAAGACTAAAAGTCACTGCTGATTTGTGAGACATGAAAACGGAGATTTGAGTATATATATGCAGATGTTGAACCAGTACGAATGTGTAGTACAATTCGGGCTCGTATATAAAGCAACACCGAAACTAATCTTATTGGGTTAGTGGACTTGCTGTGGCATGTGCGTGTTCGTTTGTACTGCTAGGCGCTCTGCCGTAATTGGTCTGGTGTATTGTGGTGGTGATTTAGTTCGTATAAATTCTCTCTACTATATAATAATTTATAATGCGAACTTGTATCCTAGCGGATCTCACGTATGGGAAAGTCAACTGTTCTGAATATAATTATATCCCTTAATGCAAATTATCTATATATATATTTAATGTATCCTCGAGATCCAGTTAACTTTCATAGAGAGAAAACATAGCTTCTCTGGTCCCAATCAGTTAAAAAGACTAAAATGTCACTGCTGATTTGTGAGACATGAAAACAGAGATTTGAGTATATATATGCAGATGTTGAAACAGTACGAATGTGTAGTACAATTCGGGCTCGTATATAAAGCAACACCGAAACTAATCTTATTGGGTTAGTGGACTTGCTGTGGCATGTGCGTGTTCGTTTGTACTGCTAGGCGCTCTGCCGTAATTGGTCTGGTGTATTGTGGTGGTGATTTAGTTCGTATAAATTCTCTCTACTATATAATAATTTATAATGCGAACTTGTATCCTAGCGGATATCACGTATGGGAAAGTCAACTGTTCTGAATATAATTATATCCCTTAATGCAAATTATCTATATATATATATATTTAATGTATCCTCGAGATCCAGTTAACTTTCATAGAGAGAAAACATAGCTTCTCTGGTCCCAATCAGTTAAAAAGACTAAAATGTCACTGCTGATTTGTGAGACATGAAAACAGAGATTTGAGTATATATATGCAGATGTTGAACCAGTACGAATGTGTAGTACAATTCGGGCTCGTATATAAAGCAACACCGAAACTAATCTTATTGGGTTAGTGGACTTGCTGTGGCATGTGCGTGTTCGTTTGTACTGCTAGGAGCTCTGCCGTAATTGGTCTGGTGTATTGTGGTGGTGATTTAGTTCGTATAAATTCTCTCTACTATATATATACTGATATATATATACTGGAGGCCAGTCCCTTTAATATATAAAAAGTTGTCTTCTAACAAAATTACAAGACTTAGTGCTAATGCGATATCAAGGCTGGTTGTCTTGCGAATCAATTTATTACTTTGTAAATTGTAATTATACTGTGAAATGTCTGGCCCCTGCTGCTATAACGAAGTCAGAATTTCAATGGCCCACTTTCAAGATCTAGGCATTTAAAGGTTAATGGGTAGCAGCTCGTTTAAGGGCAAATTAGTCTGTGTCGGTACTACCACGAGAAAAAATAACCGAGAAAAATACTGAAAAAAAAAAAACACAACTACAAGAACTGTCAACCAACAGAAAATGTGATCATTCACGAACTTGTCGAAGGCTTTTGACTGCCTGTCACGTGATCTCATATTGCATACGGACTGTCTGAAAACGCCTGCTCTGTTATATTTAGCTATTTGTCCTGCTGGAAACAGCAGGTTAAACTATGCCAAAACTCACAGTTCATGGATGGAAACCATCAAAGATGTGCCTCAAGCATCAATCCTTAGTCCTCTTATCTTTAACATCTTTATAAATGATATATCTTATTTCATAGAAGAATTACAATTATGCAGATATATATATATATATAATATTTTATCATTTAGAAACAAAAATGTCACTCAGCTTAAACACACAATCGATAAAGAATGTAATATCTTAATTGAATGGTTTAGTTTCAAACAAATGCAGGCCAACCCAAATAAGTTTCAAGCCATCTCTGCGGTAAAGAGGTCTCATGAATTAATTATTTCTTTTAATATCTGTAATACTTAAATCAAATGGGATTCTTTAAAACGTCTTGGGTGGAATTGGATATAAGGCCCAAATAACAAAATGTTCAAAAAAGACTGAAATGCAGCTCAATCTTTTATTAAAATTAAGCAAGTTTTTGACACCTGAAAGTAAAATAGTAATATATAAATTATTTATAAGGTCAAATTTTAAATTTTGCCCTTTGGTTTGGCATTTTTTGCAGTAAAATGAATACAGACAAGTTGGAAAAACTACAGCATCGGGCACTCAGAATTACTTTTAACGATTTTATCTCAAGTTACGAAGAGGTCGTCTTGAACTTGCCAACATTATATTTATCCAGACTGAGAGGCACTACAATTGAAACTTTTAATATTATCCACAAGCCATCACCACGATATTTGCATGATTTTGTACAAACTAAAAATTCAAAACACTCTTTCAAATACCAAAACATATGGTAGGCGTTCTTTCAGGTATGAAGCCACTCGGGTTCGGAACAGCCTCCCAAATGACCTCAGGGTGATGGAAAACTTTAGGGAGTTAGTGAGGCGTAACTGTTCTATGTGCTTAAGCCTGTAGATATAGTCACAACCTGATCAGTCTTGCTTTTATGTTCCATTTCATGGATTTAAATGTGCACTTTGATTTAGTTTCGTTCTAGTTTCTGCCTATACTTCTATTTTTATTTGTTTTAATTGTTGCCTTTTCTTCCATCCGACTAAAGTACACATCCAGTGAACGCTACGCTATGGATCTGAAGACGTGCTATTGATAGACTAATTCTGACAACTCTTCCGTTAGCCAATCACAGCCTTGCTTTCAACATTTTGAAAGTTAAGGTAGAAGTTTAAAAAATCTATTTTTAGCCTGTGTTTTTCATGTTTGTAATTCTTATGACGACCACATCAAGACTGCGCCCTCTTGTTTCAAGAGGCATCATATGTCACGCTACGGACTTGGTCACATAAGGAGAGAATATGTATTAGGCAGTCCGTTAGCTAAGTCAGTAGAGCACTCGCCCTGTAAGCGAGGGGTCCCGGGTTCGAGCCTCGGACAGACTGCATATTTTTTTACACTGTGACATTCGACGCTATTTTGATGGTTCAGCTATATGCTTGTTGAAACAAGTCGTCTGACTGATTCAAATAAAAATAGATTTGCGAAAATAAAAATAGCAATATCGGAAATCCAAATATACAGGAAGATGAATGTGAATAGGTCATCCTCATATCTCAGATCTTCGTTTAGAAAATCAAGTACTTTAGTCAGATTGCCTTTTCTTTTGCTGTAATTTTGCTCCACTGGCAAAAATCTTATCTGATTTATTACAATTTACTGCTTGCTTTAGTCCCTATAATTGCTTTTATGATTGTGTTTATAATTTTGTATGTTCATTAATGTGCCTGATGTGTTTTGCTGCTTTCTTGTAATTTCTTAGCAGTTATACACTAATTAGGCATGCTTTAGTGTATTAATTAATTTGTACTTGTACTTATATTTTAACTCTATAGTGAATAGATTGTGATATCAGATTTAATATGTAATCAAACTTTCAATTATTATGGAAGCAATTCTTTTTACAGGTATTTGTTTTGTTACAGAACTTGTTTTTGTCGGCAAATAGCTGTACTGTTATATCGTATTAGCGTCTTGTGTCTTGTATAAAAGCCTTTTGCATGTTGTTCGACCCGATAAGGGAAGTGTTCATTCGTTAAATGAAATGTTTTGACCTGTGAAATTTAAGCTTACAGATTTATTGATATAAAGATGAGTCAGTTGCCACTCTAGAACTGCTTTCTGCAACTGTCAAATTATCTTTTTTACAAATATTGACTATGTCAGGAACGTGTGTTATTAAATCTTTGTTGCATATTTTTCGAATGTAACTGGAACAAATATTGAAAATATCATCCCAACTAAGTATACTTACTTTTCATCTGCCAGCAGAATTGGTTGTTACATTTATTGTAGTAGCAGCATTGAAAACAGTAGGCATATACACGTTTGTTGCGAACTATATCTCTTCCTACAATGTTTAAAGTGTTGTGCTCATGCCAGTAATGGTCGCCGTACCGTATATCGTTACAATTCTGTAAAACAACATACTAAAACTGGTGGGCACATCAAAACTGATAGTCATACAAAAATTAAATAGACATACCAAAACATGACAGACATACCAAGCCGGTAGACATACAAAAATTGACAGTCATATCAAATCTGATCGGCACATCAAAATATGATAGAAATACCAAAATATGATAAGAAATACCAAAGTATGATAGACAAAGCAAGATATGATAGACATATCAAAGTATGATAGACATGCTTAAATCCTATATACATACAAAAACATGATGGATGTACCAAAACAAATAGACATACCAAAATATGATAAACATACCCAGATATCATAGAGATACCAAACTACGATATACAAAATTTAATAGGCATACCAATGCATGATAGGTATACCAAAAGGTGAAAGACTAAAATACAGGCCATGAAAAAAAGTCTTAAATGTTTCACGGTCATAGCAAATGTATACAGATATTTTCATGGTAGTATTATTTTGATGGTAACTAAGGTAAATTACAACATTTAGTGTTTTCTTTATTTCCAAAGAAATCATGTAAAACGTGTATATTACATGAAATGTTACGTCAGTAGCATGGGG
>NW_026459984.1:0-67533 GCF_021730395.1 Mercenaria mercenaria | reverse complement strand
AGTCATTTGATTATCTATGTTAGGAATATGGTAGGGTAATATCAATATTTTCTGACGCATTGCCCTTTGAACTGAAAACAATGGATTTGCAAATCGATTTTAAACAAAATACGATCAACATACCGAAACATAGTATATATATCAAAATACGATAGACGTACCAAAATATCACAGACATATCAAAAGTGATACGCGCATCAGAATACGATAGACAATCCAAAATATGAAAAAGATGCCAAAATATGATGGACATTCAAAATTATGATAGACATACCAAAATATAGTAGACATTCCAAATACTACAGAATTATTGTAAGCGTGTTCGGTACACTTTACAAATGTAGCATCATATTTTTCCTCCAACGTTTGTGACTACTGTTTTACACGTCACATGTTTGTTTATCCAGATGAAGGTACGAAACGCTTTGATGAACTATAATATTTATTTTACGTGTCCAAGATTACAGAATATGATAGATATTCCAAAATAGGATATGCATACCAAGACAAGATAGACATACGGAAACTAATGGACATACCAGAACTGATAGGCATACCAAAATATGATAAACATTCTGAAATACCAAATACCATATATGATAGACATTCCAAAGCCTGATAGACGTACCAAAATATCACAGACATATTTTATATATGATATACATACCAAAACGGATTTTTATACCGGAACTGATAGGCATATCAAAACAGTCCAAAATATGATAGACATAGCAAAGTATGAAAGACATACCAAAATATGATAGACTTATCAAAATATGATAGACTTACCAAATCTGAGGCATACCAAATACCAAATACAGGTTATGAAATATAATTCTCAAATAGTCAAATACATTTAAAAATTGATATGTTATATGTTTTGAATATGCAGTAGTTACCGATATTTTAGTACAACCATGACTACCGCTTCCACCCATTCCTGTTGTCGCAAATTGATTGAAGCATGCCTGGAATGGGATATATGTATGATGCAATGAAAATTGTTTGTTTTTCTTTTGTTGGGTTTAACGTCTCACCGGTACAATTCAGGTCATATAACAACATTCCAGCTTTGATGATGGAGGGAGACGGGCGGGCACGTGGGTAGAACCACCGACCTTCCGTAAGTGTGCTGGATGGCTTTCCCACATGTAGAATTCAACGCCCCGAGGGAGGCTTGAACCCACATCGGTGAGGGGCAAGTGATTTGAAGTCAGCAACCTTAACCACTCGGCCACGGAGGCCGCTTCAATGGAAATTAAATGAAGTACTCCTGAAACGGGATATACGCATTATTCAATGCAAATTGACTGAAACATGTCTTGAATGAGATACGAGTATTGTTTCAATAAAAATAGACTGAAACATGTCAGGAATGAAACATAGGCATTTTGATATTTATACAGTGGAGATGGGACCTAACCAAATAGATTGAAGGGAACGACTCTATATTGACCAATAAACAGAAGCAATCATAAACAGTGGTCGGATGTGAAAGAAAAGCTAACTAAGTCCTTTTGCCAACAGCTGATCAGGCAGACAAAATATGACCTGCACCCGTTTAAAACTCTTTGTATTCAATATACAACATGTACAATTTTTTTTATAGTTTAATTGACAGTTATTTGTTGTGCTCCGGTGCTAGGAAGTTCAGCAGTGCATCGAAATTAAAAGATGAACTCCATACAAAAAATTCAAGACTTTGATAAATTTTGCCTGAGATATTTTATTTTTGCCTCTTTAGCTACTAGTAAACTTTTTTTGTACTCAATAATGAAAACTTGGTTAACACAAAACTTGATATAAAAATGTAAAATGTACATCCAACAATGAGAAATTACAAAAAAATATAGGTATCACGTATGTGTAACAACATAAGTTTACTATTGTTATTTACATCATTCTAATTATTGATTTTGAAAGTTTTTCTGATGCTCTACTCATTTTGAAGCATTTCTTTGACTGTTCAGGAGTAAATTGCTGCAAAAAGAGTAAGAAAGGCTCACTGTCATCAAATATAATGTTAACATTTTATGGTAATGAATCCATAATGGCGATGTACACGCGTAAACCGATGTGAAGATGGACAATGGATTAGCGATAAAAAAGAGGGATCTTCTCAAAGTTCTTGCATACAATTTCGGACACTTGAATATTAGGTCACGTTTTCATTTCTTTCATTGTTTTAGCTCACATATGATTACCCTGTGTCCGTCCGATCATCGACCGTCGGTCGCCATCATCAATTGTCGTGTCAAGTCTCTAGAGGTCACAATTTTCTCCTATTTCTTTAATGAAAATTGATCAGAAAGTTTTTAAAGTTCTAAATGACAGTAAGAAAAAGAGATCGATACTGGATTATTTGATGACAAAAAAAAAAAAACAACAAGAAGCTAGGCTGGATTATCTGACCACATTGTCACAATGTACTTTATGCAAATCTAACACAAGCAGTTTAACAGGCTCAGCTGTGTTAGAAAACCTGATAAATATGTCACTCCACTGAAAACACTTATAAACACACTTGAAAATTTGTTAGAATGTTTCTCTTTAAGAAATCCAGGTTAAGTTCGAAAGTGCTCCATATGGACTCAAAAAATAGGTCGATGTGCAACTAATTTTGAAACCTTTTTAACACACTAAAGGCTACCGTGATTTCTACATTAGAAAATTAGTTAATTTACATTAACCTGATTTATACAATATAAATCAAGTTAAGAACTTCGTCATCTTGGATTTAGAAACTAGATCACAGAAAATCTTTTTCACTCTGTACTTCATGAAATCATATTAAAATATTTTCGTTTTCAAAGTTTGGTTAATTTCGAAAATAGTTCATGTAGGATCATGAATTATATCACAAATCAAAGATAAGCATTATTTAAACTCTAGAGGAAACATTTTCTTCTTTATTTACATTAAATCCAAGCAAAATATGTGCCTTGATAAACATATGAAAAATCTTAAATTGGATTATCTAGAGTCAAATACTATGACACTAAATCTATTGAGCGTTAGAATACGACAGTCCACATTTTGCATTTGATTTAGATGAAACCTGGACTGAATGTAAATCTTCATAAACTCTCGGACAAGTTTTCAAAAACGTCATTGAAGACATAAAATAAGTTCATTCGAACAAATCATAAAAACTTCTTTAACACGTATTTTCTACATTAAACTTAGTATTTTCTGTATAAATTCAACTTCAAATACGAAACTGGTTCATCTGGAAGCCAAATTGTAGAAAGAAACATTGTAGAGATTTAACCAGAGTTTGTTATCTGATTTGACCTACTGATCTATTTTTATGGCAGTAAACACACTTGAGTTAGAGTATAATGAAGACAAACATTATGACAAGCTTTGTGTAGTTCATGTTAAAGCTGTAGCATCTAGGATGTATACATATATTCATCTGACTAAGTGACTGGCGTAGATTTTACAACAATGACCCACTAACGAAAATATATATACCAGGTTTCAGGTTTATAAACCAAGTAGAAAATCAAGCCTTTTTGGTGTTTACATGTTTTTGTATGATGTAGTAGTGACCTAGTAACCTAGTATTTATCCAAGATGATCCAGTTCCTAAAGTATCATACATTTTGTAAATACTCTGATCAGGTTTTGTGTAGATGAAGTCAAAATGTGAAATCTGGAAATCTTATAAACAATCATAGAGACTCAATGTGTTCTAGTTGAAAATATTGTCTTAAAAATTTTAAATGTTTTCTAGGAATTGACCTAATTTACCCAAGATAATTCAGTATCTAACTTGTCCGAGATTATATTTGGGAAAACATTCAGTGTAAACAGGTCAGTTGTTCACGGTAGCAGACGGCGACAACGGATTTAAGGCAGTCACAATACCACCACATTGAACTACAAGATCAACGAAAGTAACGAATCGACAATGCAATAATCCGAGTTGTTTAAAAACCAACGTTGAGAAACACGTCCATTTTTGTCACTTATCCGCTGTTAATCTTCACATTGCGTGTACATCTCTATTAACATTCTTCAGTTTTCGTGTAATTATGTATTTGTAAGCATTTCGGCATCACTTAGACGTAACTATAACTTAACGAACTCGTTGCTTTCTGTTGATAAGAAAAATTCTAAAATAGCGATTGGAGAATTCGGAAGATGTTTTAGTTAATGTTGCAAATAATATGAACGGGTAACTTAAGAAATTCACATCAATTTACAACTTGAAAAATAATTTTCGTTCAGGGTTTTCATTTACAATTATATCAACAACTATCATCAGCATTGCGTGCATTATTGATAGTAAAATGTTGTAAAGGTTTGTTTACATTATTACATTATTTTTTTTAAATATTTAGACACTTGGCGAGTCTTGAATTTTGAATTTACTAAAAACAAAAGAAAGTTCAGTAAAGACCCTTTCAAAATGTTTGAAATAGACTAAACTTACACAATCTTCTACTGAATTTATGTACCTGTGGATACTTTTGATATTGGCTATAATTGGGGAAACCTCAAAATCCCAAAAGTACCCCAAATCAATGGAAAAATCTGTGAATACAGGAGTTATCCATTTTGCTCCATATATATCTAGAAGGTCATTTTTAAATATCAACTATTTGTGTTTTTACATGGTAGAGGAGAAAAAGCATAAATATCTTTTGTAAATTTGTGCACATAGCTTAATATGTAAAGACGAATTCGAATGTTTAAGATACCATCTCTATATATAGATGTATTTGGTGATAAGAAAACTTAAAATGATAATAAGGGAGCTACCAGAAACCTAGCTCTCAAGAACACACATCAGGACGAAATGATAATAATGGAGTGTGTTGAGTATAAATTGTATTAAAAAGTAGTTTTCATATCAAATCTATCAAAACATACTACAAATTAACGTACGTGACCGCTGGGACATTGTACAGTTGTCCCATTCTCACAAAGACTCGACGCTGGACCATGTTCACAGCTATAACAGACTAGAGAATCTACAAAAAAAATGTCCAATATGAAATTCGTTGAATTTGGTAATCGAATTGTAACACTCGCACATATTTAGCTTTACCTTATCCTATGACTGTATCACTTACCATCTTTAATGAATGTTTTGCCGCCATAAACGCAGTAGCCAGTGGCAACACTTTCTGACTACGAAACCAGGATCATGAACTCGATCCCTTCCACTAGTCCACCTAAAATTACTTATATTCGGATAAAGGACCCGTGCTGTTTTACATCTGACACACATAAGAACCAGGAAAGCTTTTGGAATTGGAGCGGCTTCTCCTGTCTTTTCTGGAGGAGATGTGTTTTTTAGTTACCTTTAACGACTATGAATAAGCATAACACACGCACATAAATGCAATTCCTATTGCTGGAAGAGACTGAGAGATTTCAGTCAGAGGCAACTAGTTAGCAATGATAACAAGAGGACTATGATCGACCTAGTTTCACAATTTTAGTCAGCCGTTTAGAGGATAGAATTTTCAAAGTTTTCCGTACAAACAAACAGGAAAAACTAGACTTGCCCCGCATTGATGTTTTGGTTTTGACAAACGAAGATGGGTTAAACAGCAGTAGAATGTCACCGTCAGGAACGTTTCTGTATTTTTTGTTTCAAAAACGGACCAGTGGATATAGAGGTGATTGCATTAGCTCTGATAACCATGTCGTTGACAAGTTCACAAAGTATAACAATCTTGGTAGATGATCACATAAGAAACATTTTGGTGAAATGATTTCAAAATTGGATCAACCGTTTAGGTGGAAACTACTTTAGAGATTGTTATACTTTTAGATTTGGTTGCTATTTTACTTGATAATTTAAAAAAAGAACAACTTAGGCTAAGCGTCATCTTAAAACATTTTTGTGTCAGTATTTTAAAATCGGATAGGCAGTCTCTATGGTTGCTTTTATACCAAACGGTAATTTCAACAATTCTAGTAAAAGGTTACCTAAGGTACGTTTGTAAGGAAGCATTTAAATAGCGAGCCAGCAGTTACTAAGAAGGTGCCCCTGTGGTCTAGAAGTAACACGCTTGACTCTCAATCAATTTGGATTTCTATCAAGGCACTGTAGATTTCTCATCTAAATTAAGAGGTTAGTATTAGCTGCTTCAAAGGTAAAATTTCGCATGTATCGGTGCTATACACTGGACACGTTAAAAAATAAGATGGCAAAAAGAGTCAATTCAGTCTGACATGTCTTATTTAAAAGATCTCTCTCTCTCTCTCTCTCTCTCTCTCATCTGGGAGTTTTACTTTGCTTTTTTACTCTTGTCAAATGGTTTTGTGCCTAATAGTAGAGGATAAATTGGAAACCTAATAGGCTGCCTTTGTATGAAAGTAAACTTTAAACGTGTTTATCATGAAAAGGATGCAAACTAAATCTGGCATAATATATTACCGCATGGTACTACGATTTCCTTTCATGGTCCTGGGGTGTTTTTTGGTGATCATTTTTCAAATATGATTTGCGGCGAACAAGTAGCTGAGAAGTACCCGAGAATAGTTTGCTGCAAACTTCCCGTGAAATACTAAAAGAATGCCAATACGATGTTATTTATTTATACCACTGTGGTATTTGTGCTCATAATTTTTATTCACAGGTTTATAAAAAAAGGTTGGAAATAAAGCGTTTGGATGTGAAACCATATACAAAACTTGTTTTCTTTGGCCTGAGCACCCGTGTCCTTGAAATAAAAATAATGTTCCTGTCAAATAATCTTGATAAACTGGGGGGAAACAAGGAACAATGTTATTACCGTTCGTCAATTTTTTAATCGTTTTTATCGAACTTGACATGCGATAAAACAGTTTAAGAATGGAAACTAATACATTATCATACTTACATCATGGTCAAAGTATAAATATCGGGTACACAATCGATATTAATCGCAGTCAAATAAATCGATTGGTATTCCTTGTAGAACCCCTCCATTTATATCTCGACCGTGACGTATATCATGACAATGTACACTTTATAATCATACATTACAAGACGTATAAGAGGATTTTGAAATGTCTTATATATATGTGACCACGCTGAAGAATAAGAGCCCATATACTTACTCACTTATTCCTCCTGTTGTATACAGCATAAGCAAAAGGAAGGCTGTCCAATTTTCAACAATAATCGTGAATATTGAATCGCATGTAAATGACGATTTTGGGAAGAAAAAAAATCGAAATAGCTCGTGTGTAAAAATATTATTCTTGAAATTGGATTCTTGTTTACCAAATTGTTAAATGAGATGCAAAAATATGGTTAATGTCATGTTTGTAATAATGTGAAATAAAACTGACCGTTTAAACATATTGAATACATGCTTTTGGTAGTGTTCTTGATTTGTGTGCAACGGTTATAGATAATTAAAGCATGTTGACCGTTTCCAAGAACAATAGAGTGGTAATTAAATTGTATAGAAATCATAAAGTCATCATGTATGAAAACAATACATTTAGTCTTCACCAACAATCAAAGGGGCTTCTACAGACGTTAATACACAAAAAGCGTGTACAAATGTATTATTCCTATATTGATATCCCATATTCACATCGGTTTTATGCACCCTCGTGATGTCTTACCGCGCCGCCGCACCGCATAATGGAAGTACACCGTACATGTGCGTGATCGAACTTGGATGCTGACCTTAGCTATACTATAAGCTTTTGTAGAAACTTGCGACGAACACTTAATAAGAAAAAAAATAGTGTGAAGATTTTTAAATGAGACTTTTCAATTCCTTGCAAGAATTCGATTTAATTTGCACATAATTAAGTTGAATGTAAGACGGTAAATAGAAAGTTATGGTAGTCTGTTGTGAATGGATTTTCAGAAAGGATAACAAAATGTTAATTATTCGTTCATATTCAACAACATATGGAAGGTTTGTGTTAGACCGTTAAGAATAAATTGCACACGCTTGCATTCCAGATAAAAGTTTAAGGCACTAGTTTAATATACAAGCGACCCGTGCTAACCTTGACAAAGCTTTTCTTGACATGGTTTTGTTTCCGTATTGTTTCCGTCGCAGTAAAGTCTCGGGTCTGATGGAAGTGGGCTATTGCACGCCCTGTGACGGCTTTTTGTTCCGCTTCCGCACGTGACGTCACATGAGGACCACGACGTCCAGGATCCCCAGCTGCCAGGTGCTGAAAAGAAATCATCGTTTACAAAAGGAAAATACATTTAGTGTAGTTATATTCCGTTATAGCAGTGGTGTATACCAGACAGATGCTGGACAGACGAGATGTAAAAGAGAGCTGTTTATTTAGATAAAATAAATAACACAAGTACATATGTAAGCAACATTTTATGAAATTATTCACTTTTCACTTACTTTGTAAGAATTGATATGGGGATGGCTTTAGATTAATGTTTCTTTCAAGAAACCTATGTATAAATATCTGCCTGTATGACAGAAACATTTACAAAGGTATGCAGTTCAGTATGATTTCAACAGAATGTCCTGTTTGTCTGTTCAATTTGACAGCTACTAAAATATTTCAAAAATCTGAACTATAATTTTCTTTTCAAATGACTCAAAAGTCCCGAGAGCCTTTTTTTGAGCAAACAGACAAGAAATCAGTGGGGTTCAATTGGTTGGCTAAGCAAGTTGATCTTTGCTTGAAAATGAGGCCGTTTCTTTTGGCAAACTCTGATGGCAATTTTTAGGTTTTGTTTTAGCATCACACTTTAACTAATGACTGTAGATTTTGATATATTAAAATACTGAAACCTGCTGTAGAAGCACAGGTAAAGCTGAATCTCTCCATGTTTCGTCAATTCCCTTATCGCTAAAGTAGTTAGGTAATATCGAGAAAATTAGTCCTTTTCGTGTTATGGTTTCACAATATCAGTTTCAATTGGATGAAACAGCGGTTTGGAGTTGGGCAAATTTGGTTTGAGAAATGAGTTGAGTTTGGACATTTGTACGTTTGGACTGTTTGAGGTGTATATGCTCATATTATGAAATCTATATCGATCTCCATCTATATACCTATTGTCGTAATTTTATAACGATTTTAGATATTGTTTCCCCGTAGAGTATTTAATGTAGAGAACATCTGCTACTTTATTGGGTAAGCTACAGTCAGTGTTTATTACAACATATAGCTCAATAAATCTATAGGGTCTTAGGTCCCTAGTTGACAAGGCTATAACTAAACTTTATGTGTAGGATACCATAATTGGGACCAGCTTTCAGCATACTGAACTCGTATAAACAGAGTTGTTTTCATGTTTTCTGTGCCTTTTTTTCTGGAATATTTGAGGTTAAGAAGTCACAAATAAGTGAAAGAAAGAGAACTTATTATTTTATAACAATTGTCCTATATATATAAATATTCGTTCCAACAGAATTTCAGAGTAGATTGAAGATTTAAAATGGAGTTAAAGGTTTTCGTCTTGTAATAAAGAAACTTGTTCAATGGATCACACCAGGAAAATTAGTAGCACTGGTGGCAGCGTCGCGATGAGGACTTAAACACGTTTTCAAAAATACTTGGGATGTGACATTTTATTAACTTACATAAATTTCTGGCAAAAGCTTAATTGGTCTAAAACCTGCTAGTTTGCGGATAATAAATCAAAATGGGCCTGAAGAAGTAAATTGAGAAGGATTCTAGTACAGTTTTCGTAAACAGAAACTTTTGTAAGCAACGCAAAATGATAAGAACTAAAAAAAGTCTAACATGTTTTACTAACGAAAAAATATTATCAAATTAGCACTGTCTTTTGAATGTTGTGTTATAGGTATTAAAAAGGTGCCAACTTATACAAGGTTTTTAAAACTGATTACGTTTCATATACAAACAGTTTTCTTCTAACAAAATTACAAGTACTAATGCGATTTCAAGACTGATTGTCTTCTTAATCAGTTTACGACCTTGTAAACTGGAATCATACGATTAAATGTCTGACCCCTGCTGCTACAACGAAGTCAGAATAACATTGGAGCACTGTCAAAATCTAGGCCTTTAAAACAAAACCCACAGATTTCAGATCGAAAACATTTAGTGCTAGCAGCTCGTTAAGGGCAAATCAGTCTGTTTGAGTTGGTACGTCATATAGATGAATTGTTAGAAAATTACCGAGATTAATATAGAATTAGAGACAACTATAAGAACTGTCAACCAACAGAAACGGTGTTTTAGTCTGAAAACTCCATAAATAACCGGCATTGTCGTTTTGATGTAACACTGTTAAACTAAAATGTTAGGGTGGATTTCCCGGAAGCACAGAGCACACCAAACACAGCCATAGAGTCATACATCGCAAAGTAGGACCGCAACAAAAGAAACTAAAGTGGAATGATATAGCAGACGGGTTGTTTTAAAAATCCAATAACAAGCGCATTTTGATTGTATGCAACATAAAAGCATATATGTCAAACAAACAACAGATTAAAACCAAAAATAAAATTATATTACAGAATGAAAATGTTTTGATCTCTAGTCAGTTAGAAGTTTGTAACGAATTAAATTTTCTTATGTAAATATAGCTATATCATTGGGATAAATGATAATACACCTATTGATGATCAGCATCCTAGTATCCTTAAAATTTAGCGAAAATACGATAGTATTACCACTTTTGATTTTAAACCAGTTACAGAGGTGGATATACAAAAATATAGTCCTGTTCAATATGGTTGTTACTTCCCTTGCGTGAGTTGTCGTTATTGATAAACACTACTTCCGGTGAGCCAAAAAAAAAAAAAAAGAAATCAGAAAATGGCGACGATCAATGGAATCGATTAACCGTGTGACTTTGACAAACAATCAGTGCGTGAATTGAGGTTTTTAAGAGATAGAGGTGCACATGTGTCAGGAAATAGGCCGGAATTATTAGAACGTACTAAAAGACTTGTTAAATTAGGCACAAGGCCACTTCGTGAAATGCAAACCGAGGACGATCAGCGCTATGTACAATCAACGACAATCAGAATTTTTTGTACTCCTCTCGGTGAGAAAATACCGAAGCCCAAGACTTTAAAAGATGTGGGAGGGGGGGGGGGCAACAATTTGTCTTGTTTACCATTTTTCAGAACGCAGGATTTGTAAAATTACCTGAAAATTTTGACTCTGAAAACATGAATGCTAAAAGGCGGTTGAAAGCGAAAGTATTCTACGAAGATGGTCATCTACACACAGTCAGATATCACAAAATCACAGATAATTCTTTCCACTACTATGTCAAAGCAAATGTTATGCCATCGCTGCCAAATGATGTAAAGAAGAAAACGTATTTTAGCAGCTTCTTCATCCTAAAATGGAACTTTCCTACATACTGATCAAGAAGAGCTATTCCGCCTTTAAAAAGTTGAAATATTTCTCTGAACAAAAGACGACATATTGTTTTCCATATATTTTTTACAACTAGCTGACTTTTTTCGTGAATTTGAGAGAATTCATGAAATAATGTTTAACTTTTTAAAAACAAAACCCAGCAACTGTCAGATGGGAGTAATTTCAATATCATTGAGATGGCATAATGACTGAAGAGAATTAGCTCATGATCAGTATATAAGCTTTCCCGCTCCGACTGTCAAAAAATGGCCTGAAAAGGAGTATAAATTCAGCGGTTTTTGTCACATTGGGAAAAGGTCCGGTACCGACCGAAACTGATCGCGGCATATAAAGAAGGGAAAAATCGCAGAAATTAACGTTTCACAATGAAATAAAACTGTGTATAAATAACTAAAGGACAGTACGTCTTTAGGTCAAAGTGATAAATGTGGCTGTTTAAATGAGGTTCAAATTATTATGAAATTTACACTGGTTAATGACTGCTTTAACCAGGTTCACTTTAGGTAACAAAGGTCTTCCTGCATATTAATAATGTTTTAATCATTTTCGACAATTTCTTTGCTGAAGGGAGTAAACAGTTGTTATTTGATGCTTTTCACTGAAGTACATCAATGTAATAAAATCAATATTTTCACTGTTACAAAGTACTGAAAATATTTTGATTTTTCAATGGTACACTAAAGAATACCAGAAAGATCTTATACACATATCAGTTGTTCCAGAGAATACGAATTAAAAGCGATTGGAAATTCTATGTAAAAATACCTCAATATACAAATACAAACATGAACATAAAGATATATACACTCCCTCATAATCAAATAAAACAGAAACATGTCATAACATCGTTTGACAAAGTAATCGTTATGTCACGACACTGTGATGTCGTGACACAATGTACATAATATTGCACGGGTAAACAGATATATAATTTAATTAAGACCACTGAAATTATATACAATAAAAAGAAAACTTGTTTGTTTCAGTATAAGATATATATATATATAGTAGAGAGAATTTATACGAACTAAATCACCACCACAATATACCAGACCAATTACGGCAAAGTGCCTAGCAGTACAAACGAACACGCACATGCCACAGCAAGTCCACTAACCCAATAAGATTTGTTTCGATGCTGCTTTATATAAGAGCCCGCATTGTACTACACATTCGTACTGGTTCAACATTTGCATATATATACTCAAATCTCTGTTTTCATGTCTCACAAATCAGTAGTGACATTTGAGTCTTTTTACTGATTGGGACCAGAGAAGCTATATTTTCTCTCTCTGAAAGTTAACTGAATCCAGTAGACTTCTAGTCTATATATATATAAGATATGAAAATATTTCACTTGTGGACACCATAATTTACATGCTCTCTTGTGGCTGCCCACTCGTAGAAATATAACATATGGTGTTCCAATCTGTGAAATATATTCCAATCTTAAACTAAAACAATCATGTATCCTCTCTGTAAGTCTGCAATAGTTTTAAAATATTTAAGAGAAATCAACACTCGCTTCACTTTTTAACAATGTTTGGCATTTGTTTCAACTTCTTAAAAAATGGTCTTTCTCAATATCAGCTATACATGTATTTAATGAAATTTTGTTGTTATTCTGTGATCTGTAACTTTACTATTTGTATTAAATTATTCTTTTAGATCAAGCAGCAGTGTCTGTATATTTTGAAAAAAAATATTCAAAAAGAATAAAATCAATAAGGATTAGAATTTCGTTTCAGATCCTGCATAAACTAATATATCAGGTCATTCATGATTTCAATTATTTAATAATGTAATCAAAGTAACAGAATTTCTCACATAATTAATAATGCAATATCAGACCAGATGACATGCTGTTAACATTTTTATCAATTATTATATAAATATTATAAATATTCAATTTCTATCAACAGATTGCAATCAGCAATTTGTAACATATGCAAACTCAGTAAATCATGTTTGCTCCCCAATATTTTGGATGTATGCTGATCTTATTTTTTGGCACTGAAGAGTTCACAAAGGGAGTAATAAATCAGGGGAGATCCTTATCCTTATTGAACAGGACTATATAATGTTGTTAAATGACTAGAAGTCTACTGGATCGGACACTATACCTCCGAAGATATTAAAGTATGCTTCCCCAACCTATCTTTGCCCTTTATGAATATACAAACAAAATGTTATGTGGTACCTCCTTACAAGAAAATCTTAAAATGGTCCAAGTTACACCTGTTTTTTTTTTTTTTTTTTTTTTTTAAACGATGACCTTTTTAAAAAAAAGAACTATAACCCTGTTAGTATTTTACCTTCAGTATCTAAATTTTTTGAAACAATCATCAATGATTAACTTTCATATCTCATTCTGAGGGTATTTTCCATGATTTTCTCGATGCATTCAGACCTAAATACGGATGCCGGACAACCCTACCTCGCTTAATTGAGGATTGGAATCAGGCACTAGACGAAGGAGACCATGTCGCGGCTGTTCTCATGGACTTGTCGAAGGCTTTTGACTGCCTGCCATATGATCTCATAATCCTCAAATTGAGGGCGTATTGGCTGTCTGAAAACGCCTGCTGTATTATATATAGCTATTTTTCCTGCAGGAAACAGCAGGTTAAACTAGGCCAAACCCACAGATAATGGATGAAAACTATTAAAATTGTGCCTCAAGGCTCTATCCTTGGTCCTCTTATCTTTGAGATCTTTATAAATGATATATTTTATTCATAGATTTCATAGACGAATCAAAATTATACAATTATGCAGATAAAAATACTTTATCATACTTTATCATTTGGAACAAAAATGTCGCACAGCTTAAACACACAATTGAAAAAGAATGTAGTATCTTAATTGAATGGTTTAATTAGCCGACCAAGAGAAGTTTCAAACCTTCTCTATGAGAAAGAAGCCTCATGAATGAATTAGTTCTTTTAATATCTGTTGTGAATATTCTGTAAAACTTCTTGGAGTGGAATTGGATTTTATGTTAAATTTTGAGGCCAAGATGACAAAAAAGACTGCGATTCAGCTCAATGTTCTATTAAGATTAATCATGTTTTTGACACATGAAAGTAAAAAAGTAAGATAAAATCATTTATAAGGTCAAATTTCAATTTTTGCCATTTGGTTTTGCATTTTTGCAATTAAACAAATACAGATAAGCTGGAAAAACAACAGCATCATACACTCGGAATTACTTTTAACGATTTCACCACAAGTTACAAAGATCTTTTTGGATTTGTCAATATGCTAACATGATTATTATCCAGAACTAGAGGAATGGCAATTTATTCACAAGTCATTACCATCATATTTGCATGATCTTGTACAAACTAAAAACTCAAAACACTCTTTCAAATACCAAATTCTACATGTACCAACAGTCCGAACCACAACATATGATAAGCGTTCTTTCAGGCATGAGGCCGCTCGGGAATGGAAGGGCCTCACAATTAACCTCAGGGTGATGGAAAACTTCAAGGAGTTTGTAAGGCCGGTTCGCATTTCGAGCAGCCCAACCTGTAACTGTTCTGTGTGCAAAACCCTGTAGTTATAGTATCTTGTTTTTATGTTCCATTGTATGGATTTAAATTTGCATTTTATTTAGTTTTGTCCTAGTTTCTGGCTATATCCTAATTTTTAGTTTATTTTATTGTTTGCTTATTATTTCTTTTTTGCTGTAATTTTGCTCTACTGGCGAGTCCCTATAATAGCTATTATGATCATATGTGTTCAAAATTTTAATTTTTAATTAATGCGGCATATGTGTTTTGCTTGTAATTTCTTAGCACTTTTACTGTAATTAGACATGTTTTAGTGTAATTATAGATATGCACTAGTACTTATATTTTAACCAAATAGTTAATAGATTATGATATCAGTTTTAATATATATTCAAAATTTTAATTGTTATGTAACCATGTAACCATTTCTTTGTACAGGTATTTGTTTGTTTGTTTGTTTGTATTTTTGTTTGTTTGTTTTATTTTGTTACAGAACTTGTTATTAAAGAAACACTGGTAGCTTTAATTACGAAAACATTTGCAAGAGAAAACGTTAATTATCTGGCATGCAATGAAACTAGAGCAATCTTTTCTAACATTAAATATAAGAGATACAACCTATGGAGTTGTGATAAGGTTTGTGAAGCTCTTAGGTTTCTATTAGATAACATATTTATCGAATTTCGCAATAAAACTTACGGACAAGTCATTGGTATTCCGATGGGAACCAACTGCGCCCCAATCATTTCTGACTGATTCTTATACCGTTATGAAAGAGACTTCATGCTTAGTTTATCCACTGAGACAGAATTTGAAATTATTGGAGCTTTTAATGGAACCTCAAGGTATCTTGATGATATTTTAAATATTGGCAACCTATATTTTTCAGAAATGGTGAAACACATTTACCAAAAAGAGTTACAGCTTAACAAGGCTAATACTTCAGATTAAGAAGCGTCATTTTTGAACTTGAATTTAACAATTACGAATAATAATCTAGAAACGAAAATATATGATAAAAGGGACGATTTTAATTTTGAAATTGTCAACTTCCCCCACCTTGATGGAAATGTCCCTCGCGCAACATCATACGGTGTATATATTTCACAGCTTATTCGTTTTGCAAGAGCTTGCTCAAAGATAGAGGACTTTAATGATAGAAACCTTCATATCACCAAGAAATTATTACAACACGGTTACCGTTATATTAAACTACAGAAAGCTTTCAGAAAATTTCACTACAGATCGTCCGAACGGTTAGAAAAATATAATACTAACCTAAAAACACTTTTAAAACTTGGACTTACACACCCGGAATACTATGGAGATGTAGCTTATAAAATTCGGTAAATTGAACATAATCCTTATTTTAATCAGATATTTGTAAAATGTGTTAAAAGGTTTATCAAAAGAGGATACGATGCAAAAATTGTGAAGCGCAGTGCATGTTTAGTGATCGACCCCTCTACAGTTAATCGCTACGCTTTCCTATTTGATGGTGCGACGACTAATAAAGTGTAAGACTCCATGATGCTTTTCTCCTAAATCCTACATAAAAGGACGGAGGGAGTGGAAATTTGTCTTGCAGTTTTCTTGGTCGTGCTCTTAAAAGTTAGGCTCTTGGTGCTCTGACTTCAGACAAGTTGTTGAGTACACTGGTGTAATTATACCTCGGATTTACCTTAATTTGATGTTTTACTTAATATGATCTTGTATTTTTCGCTTATGTTAGAGCCTTTTTCGGCGGGGATTTTATTTACATTGTGTTGTTAAACATGTTGAAAATAGGGTAAGTGCGAGGTTTGCATGCCCTTAACCCGTTTAAACCCCCCGCTTCCCTTATATATGTTTCTGACCGTTCCAAGGCGGTGCCACTATTTTCAACTGGTTTCTGTCTGTCTTATATTTAGTGTTGCGTATGTTGTCTTGTTTGTTGCTAGCGTTTTTCCTCCTTCTCCTCACTCCCCGTATCACCACCATCTTTTTCCCTTGCAATTGCGCTCCCTTTTGTCTTTGGCATCCCCTCCCCCTTTACTATGAGTTAGTTTATTTTGGCTGCCGGAATCCTAAGGCGGTACACGATTGTTTTTTTTTCTACTTGGATATGTGTGCTTGTATGTTTAAAGCGGTGACCTACAATCTTGTTGTATCTTACCTGTCTGTTTGTCAATGTTAGTTAGTTGGGTGTGGTTGTGTGTGTTTATCTTTGGTACATGATTGTCTGCGCTATTGTAGTTTACGTTGTAGTGTAACTATTATTAAGGAACGTAGCATTCCCTTTGTATATTCATCCTTGTTCTACTTTCCCCTTCAACCTACTCCCCAAACTCTCTTTCTACTCCTAACCCCTTCCTCCCCCTATATCTATACTTTGCATAAAATTTAAATGTATTTGTTCCATTTTTAAGCAACCTGTCTGTAATTTTTTCCGTTACAGCTTATTTTTGTTATAGGCCTACTTTGGAAATGCGTGGATCTGAGGCTGTGTTTTTAATGCTCTGTGTTTTCGAGAAATTTACCCTTACCTATTATCGTTTGTTAGCCTAAAGCTTTATAGCTAATGTTGTACTGTTATACAGTATATAATCTTGTATAAAAGCTTCTTGTATCTTGTTCGATCCGGTAATGGAAGTGTTCATTCGGTAAATGATATTTTTGACCTGTGAAAGGACATCGGACATTTTCCTTTTCATATTGCCTATCCAATTAAGTAAAAACTTCTGAAATTGTGTAGTTAAGATTGTTAAAGACCATTTCTTGATATATTCGACTAAATTTTGCAAGTTTGTTAACAGAAAAAAGAAGACTATGTAGACATTTCTTATTCTCATTTGTATTGAAATATGAACATTAATCCTTTTTACGTTTTAAACATCTTTACCCCCAGTGACCGCCTTGGAACGGTAAGTGGCAAAACCACCACTGGTGAGTTTAAACCGGTTTATGGTGCACCTAACCTCACTCTTACCCCCACCATATTCCAAAGTCAAAAGACAGTGTAAATAAAAGTAATCCCCGCCAGGTGAAACCCTAACATACGTAAAGGCAACAGAAGGTATGTAATGTAAAACACAAAGATGCCCTTGTAGATATAATATACGCATGTACTCAATGCCTTTGCAGAAGACAGAGCAACAGGGGAAACGCCCTTAAGGGCCCGACGAAACAGGCCAGAAGACGGAAATCAAAATAGCTCAGTCCTGGTGGAATTTAAGAACTACTACTCATAGAGTCCTCCACCTGATCCGTCAGACACAATCAAAGAGGAAAGCGTAGCGTCCAACTGTAAAAGGGTTGAACACCAAACATGCGGTGTGTCTCAAAACAGTTGGGTCATAACCTGTTTTCATAAAACGTTTAATTACTTTACTAAATACAATTGGAAAATTGCCATGACCCAAAATCTTACGAATTGTTAACCACATCCCCATAAAAAGCGGGTTTTGATATACCTTCCCGCAGAAGTGAATTTAAATTGCTATTGTATTTTAAAACCAAATCTGAATTACGATAGTCAAATTTAGAAAAGTATTTACGAAATTATAATAACGGTAGCCCTGTTTAAGAAGCTTATTTGTAATACATAAGTTACGTTCATTGAAATCTTTAACATGACTACACGCTCTTGCAAACCGAATCAACTGAGAAATATATACCCCATAAGATGTAGTCTGGGGGATACATCTCCATCCAAATGGGGAAAATTTACAATACTGAAATTAAAATCGTCCCTCTTGTCATACATTTTGGTATGTATGAAATTATCGTAAATAGAGAGATGTAAATCTAGAAATGAAGTAGTATTATCCGAGTTGTTAGTTTTATTTAACTGCAGCTCTCTGGGATATATATTTTCATTAATTGATCAAAAAACGAATTATCCATATTAAGTATAGTATATTATCTAGATAGCGTGATGTATTATTATATGCAGTTATAATGTCTGCCTGTGTATCTTGAGAAAGGCTCAACATAAAATCTCTTTCATAACAATATAAAAACAAACCTGCAACAAGGGGTGCACAATTTGTTCCCATGGGAATACCAATTACTTGTCTGAAAACTGCATTCCCAAACCTAACGTAAATATTGTTCAATAAAAAGGAAAGGGCTTTACAAAACTTCGTCATAGGTCCACATAGTAGAATTCTTTACAATGCAACTAGTAAAAAATGCTTTATCGAAATTGCAAGCGAGAAAAGTAGCATTTTCCCTGGCAAAAGTCTTTTGAATTAGGGCAGTAAGTTTTTCCTTTATTAAGTTATGAGGTAAAGTCGTATAAAGAGTGGAAAAATCGTAAGTACTGACTGAAGACACCCTGTAATTTTTAATTCTAAATTTATCCAGAATTTCGCCAGAATTTTTTACCGGCCAAAATAAGTTTTTACCAGAGTTTTCGTACACTTTGTCACAATATCTTTTCACGTGGGCTTTAACAGCAGTAAGGCATGATGTTAATAACTTTGAAATATTTGTAGTGGTACAGGAGCTTGAATTAGCGATAAAACGAGCTTTATACGGCTGTTTGTGTAATTTTGGAATCCAGTACATAGTAGGAAGTTTAATTTGCTGGTCATCTGTACGAACTTTCAAATTAGAAACTTCAGTGATGTGAACTTTGATCAATCGTTGTACATCAGAATTACTCGGTGCATAAGTTTTGGTTCTATTTAGTTCGTTTCGTAAAACATTTATATAATGTAAGCGTCAAATGATGATAATATTGTTAGCCACCTTGTCTGCTGGAACTAAAACATATTTAGAATGAAATTCTTGGCTTTCTTTTTTCAGATGTCTTAAAGTGAACTTGGGCTTAGGTGGAAGAAGGTGCTCATTTGTTTTATAAAATTTAATACGGGAATCGACAATTTTAAAGATATTACGTTTCCAAGACGATAATGCATTTGGATCAGCATTTTCACGTCGGCACCATTTTACAGAAAAAGTTTCGATGGATTCTGCAGTCTGAACACGACATGCATCAAAGTCAATATTTGAAGGAATTCTGTATTTAGGCCCTTTAAAAAATAAATTACGAATACGTTTGTCTTTGATAATATCAAAATTACCAGTGATGACATGGCCTGCATCTGAGTAGCAAAATTTTGAGTGTTTACAATCACAGGAAGCTAGAGTATTAGTATATACATTCAGGTCTGAGACGATTTTATTGTAACTGAATATAATATTTCTTACAGGTGTTTTATAATCATAGATAATCGGAACTTCAGAGTTTCTGAAATATTTAGGCACACAATCGATGACACGTTTATCCCGAAATATACTAGGTACATCGATGAAGTCAATACCTTTATTTATAAAACATACCTTAAGGAAATGTCTGTCATGGTCAGATTGACTGTCGATATGTGGACGGAGAATATGTTGCGTATAACTTTGAATAAGATATGATACAGTGTAAAAGGATCTGTCTGAATAACATACTGGTCCGCTTCTTCGTCCTTTTTAAGTGACTGAACAGATAAAGATGTGGGACGAGAAAGCATCGAGAATTAAATCAAGGTCGGCAACAGACATATTGACTTTAGATTTACGCTTAACATTACCATTGCGTCATATTCCATGAGATCTAGATTTACGTTTTCTAATGTTTAGAATCGAAAAGATGTCAATATCAGGGTTTTTAGAGATATTACCTTCTTGATAAATGTTATCATTTAAGCCCAACGGAAACGGTGACTGTAAATATTTTATCCATTTTAGTTCTGCTAAATATCTGGCTTTGATCTTAAAACTAGATGTAGCATTTAAAACATATACGAGTTGTTCTACTGGCTGAATCGTAACCTGATCAAATGTATGGCCAGATTTACGAAAGTGTTCGTATAACAAGGTAGTAAACTTGTTCCGACTATTTTGTATGAATGTTCGCGGAAACGAATTTTCAAAGATCGCCCAGTTTTGCAAACATACTAAATACCACAATTTGTAGCGTTTCACGTCAGTACATAAATTATGTGGGAAGTATGGGAAGTATTTCAATCAATGTCAGAGGTTAGTTTTACATTAAAAGTTCTTCCATTAACATTTGAAGTGACAGTAGACCTGTGCGATAAATGATTGCAACAACCGCACCTCTTACAATTGCACTTGTTAATAGAACGGTACCCTCTACATCTCTGTGGAAAATTTGTATGTTTTGTTTGATATTTCTTTAATACAGTAGAATTTAAAGATGAGAGGCAAAATCGCAGATTATTACGAAAGATAGCTGTAGAATTTAAATTAGTACGAGGAATATAAAATGACTTAGCAGAATGAAGCTTTAATGGAGAAAGGCTGATAGAGCTAGGTGTATGTCTTAAAAAAGTACCATAGTCATTAGGCAGATGTACAGAAGATGCAGAATGCAACCGAAGAGGTGAAAGAATTAATTTCGGAACTCTATTGTATGTACTTATATAATACCATTCTGTGAAAAGTGGCGTTCGGGTAGAGAACAGTCATCAAGTTCAAATAAGTGAAAATGTTAAGCGACAATCCAACACAAAACGGTAAAAAAGCGCTGGCGGTCCCTACGTGTACCGTGGGACGGGATAACTAAAATGGACCCGAAAAAACTTCTTTTTGTAAATATATCAAGCATAGAAAACGCTATATAATAAATAAAAAGCGGACATAAAATGTCAAGCTTGAAAGCGGACTGATCCTGGTAAGTATACCAGGACTGTTGCCTCTTGATAATCGTCTGTCGTTTGAGTGGAATCAGGATAGAGACAACTGCGTCTGTCGCAAGTCATTAACCAAGCAAGTGGCTTAGACATACACAACTAGACGTATGTGTCTTCAACCTAAATATGACAAAGAGATATATACGAAATTCTATGGGAATAGTACCACTGTGGTGCAAATGCCTTTTAACCCATTGTAAAATAGATATAGACGAACTTCTGTAGGAATAGTGCCACTGTGGTGCAAAATTTTTACCTTTTGTAGGACACAATTATGGCGCACCTAGAATGTAAGAACAATTCGAATAAAAAATCATCCTAAACTCTAACAGAACTACACCAGACACCTGAAGTCCTGAAGCTAACACTGACGCCCCAAGAACTAATACTGACGCCCCCAGAACTAACACTGACATCCCCAGAATTAACACCAATTCACCCACATAGCAATAGATGTATAGAAAACAAACAATAGGCTATAATCAATGCATCAGTTATCATGGGCACTCGGGTGGAAAGAACTGAAGTACAGTTGTATGGCCAAAACTTTTGTTCCACTTTTATTTTTTGTTTTTAAGCTATTTTTAAAAATGTTAATAAAACTGATAATCTGCATGGTAAAAGTTTATTTATTGTTTTAAAACATTTTATAATAGAGATACCTTAAATGCATATGCTTATGTCACTAAAAATAAACATTTTGAATTTTTCATAAATTATGACCGTTAGTCAAAAACTTCGAATTTCGAGAAAACGAATATGAAATAAAATCATTTTTGTGACAGTTTGATAGGAATATAACTTTTTTATGAGTATTTGAAGCCATTATGTAAAATTATCAGCAATTGAAGTCAAGAAATGGCATTGAAATGTTGGCGAAATCCCTAGCATAATGTCCGATGTCCTTTAAGCTTACAGATTTATTGATGTAAGACGAATCAGTCGCGACTCAAAAGCTGCTTTCTGCAATTGTCAATCTATCTTTGTTATGAAGACTGACTATGTTAGGAACTTGTGTTATTAAACCTCTAACATATTTTCGAATGTAACTACATAAAAGCATTTAAAAATATCATCTCAACTAGGTATACTTACTTTTCATCGGCAAACAAAATTGGTTGTTACATTTATTGTAGTAACAGCATTGAAAACAGTAGGCATATACACGTTTGTTGCGAACTATATCTCTTCCAACAATGTCTAAAGTGTTGTGATCATGCCAGTAAAGGTCGCCGTACCGTATATCGTTACAATTCTGTAACAAATAATTATTCTACATGTACTGAAACAAAAACGGATAAGGTTCGTGCATTCTTTGCACTGGATTTCAATTTTGGATTTTATTAAAGCTACGACACACCTAAAACATCAATAGACATACCAAAATATAAAAAGAGAACATGATAGATACACAAAATATGATGAAAAAATATGATAGACATGCCAAAAACCAAAATATAATAGACATACCGAAGTATGATAGACATACCAGAACTGATATACATACTAAAACTGGTAGGCACATCAAAACTGATAGTCATACCAAAATATGAAAGATATACAGAAACATGATAGACATATTAAAACATAACAGACACACTAAAACTAGTAGACATACAAAAATTGATAGGCACATCAAATCTGATAGGCACATCAAAATATGATAGAAATACCAAAAGATGATAGAAATACCAAAATATGATAGACATATCAAAATATAATACACATACCGAGATATGACAGACTAATCAAGATATGATAGATACACAATTACAGATCACTGGCACCAGAACAGAAAGAAAAAGTTTATGTACATGTTATACCCTACCCCTAGGTATTCTATAAGAACAATGGTCATGAACGGGAAAATATACTAACACGTTTCAATCGTACATTTCTCAACTTAAACGCGCAGTTCGGTGAATGGGTACCTAGTATATTGAACAAGCGATAATTTATCTTCCATCGTGCACCAGTCACATTGTCTCAATATTTCATATTGCTGAGATTATCAACATATTTTATGCTTTCGTCAACGTTACAGAAAAAACTTGCTTGACCTTGCCTAATGAACATCCGGTCTAGTGGTCACGGCAGTGGCGAAATGTAAACAAACAAAAACAGAATTAAAAAAATCACAATTTTACACTAAAACTCGAAATGATGAATGAAATTCATCTTGTATATGATCTTTAATTTGAAATCGTACTTTGGTCTGCATCTGTTCTGTTTATTTTATTCATTTTGCACATTTATGCTGCATTTTCACATTTTAGCGAACACGTGTAGTAAAATGACGATTGACATACATTTTCACAACAGCCTATCAGAATAATTTTGTAATCTAGAACGGAACTTCACCAGGGACGTTCAAGCAAGTTTTTTGTTTAACGTTGAAATAACTATAAACTACCCGTAGTTTTTCTAAGATAAGATGTATTGAAGAAATGTGACCGGTAGAGTGGAAGATAAATTATCGCTTGTTTGATATCCATAGTACACATTTACCGAACTGCGTGTTTTAGTTATGAAATGCGCGACTGAAACGGGTTAGTATATTTTCCCGTTCATGACCATGGTTCTTATAGAATACCCAGGGGTAGGGTATAACATGTACAGAGGCATTTTCTTTCTGTTCTGGTACCAGTGTTACAGATAGGTATACCAATATACGACAGGCATACCAATTTGTAATAGACATACTAAAATACAGGCCGTGAAAACATAATCTTTAAACACTTTGCAAGTTTCAAGGTCATAGCAAATGTATACAGATCTTTTATAATGGTATCATTCTGATGGTCAATGCAGCTGATGAGCAGATAAGAATATAACTTCGAGGTAAATTACCACATTTAGTGTTTTTTTTATTTCCAAAGAAAACATGTTATGCGTGTATATAGCATGAAATGTTGCGTCAGTAGCACGGGAAGTCATTTAATATATGCTTTTTTAGGATTATGGTACGGGTAATGTCAATATCTGCTATGCATTTCTCTTTGAACTGATAACAATGGATTTGCAAATTGAAATTAGTTGACCGATTTATCTCATAGCAAAATACGATATCAAAGACATGTCAAAAGTAATACACGTATCATAATACGATAGACATTCAAAAATATGACAAAGATACCAAAATATGACAAAGATAACAAAATATGATAAACATACCGAAATATGACAGACATATCGAAAGATAGTAGACATACCAAATACTAAAGAATATGATAGACATTTCAAAATATGACAGACATACCAAAACGGATAGACATAATGAAACTAATGGACATACCAGAACTGATAGGCATATCAAAATATAATAGACATTCTGAAATATGACAGACATACAAAATGCTAAATATGATAGACATTTCAAAACTTGATAGACGTACAAAAATATCACAGACATACTTAAATATGATACACATAGCAAAACGGATTTGTATACCGGAACTGCCATATCAAAACAGTCCAAAATATGATAGTCATACCAAAGTATGAAAGTCATGCAAAGATTTAACCAGTTTTTGTTTTCTCTGATTTGACCTATTGATATATTTTATTACAAAAACACTGTTTATAACTTGAGCTAGAGTATATAAATAAAACCTGTAAAAAGATCCTTTGGAAGCAAAGAATGCATCCGAGAAGAATAATAGCAGACTCGGCCTGACCGAGTCTATTCATGAGAGGTACTGAAATGCAACATCTCTCACGCCACAGCACCGGCTTAAGCGGAACTCTATTACACATATGTTGAATGAAATCCATGATCCCAAAGGACCAGACAATATAACAACAGTGAACAAAAAACAAACATTATGACAAGCTTTGTGTAGTACATATCAAACCTGTAGCATCTAGGATGTATACAAAGTTTCATATATTAATCTGACTAAGTGACCGGCGTAAATTTACCATAATGACCCACTAACGAAAATATATATACAAGGTTTCATGTAAGTCAAGTAGAAAATAAAGCATGTATGGCGTTGAAATGTTTCTCTGTGATGTAGTAGTGACCTAGTAACCTAGTATTTATCCAAGATGATCCGGTTTCTAAATTATCATACATTTTGTAAATACTCTGAACAGGTTTTGTGTAGATGAAGTAAAAATGTGGAATCTGGAAATCTTATAAACAATCATAGAGACCTGCTTTTATGTTGGTTTTTCTTTCCGTAAATACGAACAATTCTAAAATATGACAGACTTATCGAAGTATGATAGGCTTACCAACATTGATAGATATACCAAAACAGAGAGGCATACCAAAATATGATACCCATACTAAAAGCTGATAGACAGACCAAAAATAGGCTATGCAATACAATCATGAAATACATTTAAAAAATAGTATGTTAAATGTTTTGAATATTTAGTAGTTACCGATATCTTAGTACACCCATGATTACCGCTTCCACCCATTCCTGTTGTTGTAAAGTGATTGAAGCATGCCTGGAATGGGATATATTTATGATTCAATGGCATTTGAATAAAAATACTCCTGAAACGGGATATATGCATAATTCAATGCTAATTGACTGAAGCATGTCTTGAATGGGACATGTGTATTATTTCAATAAAAATAGACTGAAACATGTCGGGAATGAAATATACGCATTTTGATATTTATACAGTAGAGATTGAACCTAACCGAAAAAGATCTAAGGGGACAACTCTGAATTGACCAATAAACTGAAGCCAACATAAAAACAGTGGTCGAATGTGAAAGTAAAGCTAACTAGGTCCTTTTCCAAACAGCTGATCAGGCACACAGAATATGACATGCACCCGTTTAAAACTCTTTTGTATTCGATAAACCATGTACACATTTTTTATAGTTTGTATCATGGTTTACTCGCAGTGTCATATAAACTGTTAACTTCTATCTGTAATATTCTTCAACTGAGGAAGAGGCGTGGCTATAAGCCGTACTCTACTTAAGTTAGAAAACATGTCTTAGGTCCCGCCTACATATAGAATACTGTAGGGAAATGTTGATCTTTCTGAAACCGTTCTCTTTTTCAGTTAGAGTACGCTTGTCACGTGATAGTACCAACGCTTAAAATGGAATGTTAACTTGTCAATCAAAATTTGTAGCCAAATCAGTTGTTCATACTGGCGGTCCATGATACATAACAGAAAGCGTAGGGGCCACTCGAATAATAAGGTAACTTCTCAAAGGCTATGCCTTCTCGAACTGACCTAATTATTCTCGTGAACCCCTACTCTTTCTATAACTTACACTGACAGTTATTTCATAAGTTGTGCTCGGGCGCTGCTGGGAAGTTTAGTAGTGCATCAAAATAAAAGTTATGAATTCCATTAAAGAAAGTCGCGACTTCAATAAATTTTACCTAAGATATTTAAGTTTAGTTTGGCTCATTAGCTAAGCTTTTTTTACTCAATGATGATAACTTGGTTAACATAAACTTGATATAAAATGTAAAATGTACACCCAACAATGAGAAATTACATAAAATATAGGTATCACATATGTGTAACTACATAAGTATACTGTTGTTATATACATCATTCTAAATAATCAGTTTTTCTTAGGCTTTACTCATTTTGAAGCATTTCTCTGACTGTTCAGGCGTAGTTTGCTGCACATAGAGTGAGAAGGGCTCACTGATATCAAATGTAATTTTAACATTTAATGGTAATGACTCCGTAATAGCGATGTACACGCGTAAACCGATGTGAAGACGGACAGTGGATAAGCGACAAAAATGAGGGATCTTCTCAAAATTTTTACGTGCAATTTCGGCCACTTTAATATCAGTCACGTTTCATTTCTTTCATTGTTTTAGCTCACATAAGATATGATTACCCTATGTCTGTCTGATCATCGACCGTCGGTCGCCGTCATTAATTGTCTTGTCAAGAGGTCACAATTTTGTCCTATTTCTTTAATGACAGTTGATCAAAAAGATTGTTTTGCAGTTAAATGACAGTAAGAAAAAGAAATCGATACTGGATTATTTGATGACAAAAAATACCTAATTTACGTTTAACTTGTTTATACAATATACTTTATAATTTCGCCATCTTGGGTTTAGAAACTAGATCACAGAAAATCCTTTTCACTCTGTTCTTCATGAAATTTTGTTGAAATATTTTCGTTTTCAAGGTTTAATTTATTTCGAAAAAAAATGTCGTTTATTATGTCACAAATCAAAGATTAACTAACGAAAATATATATACTGGGTTTCATGTAAATCAGGTAGAAAATAAAACCTTTATTATGGAACGCCGCAGCTGTCTTACGTAGGGGACATTTCATGTTATCATGTCAGAGCGTGATATTAACCCGTCAAAACAGTGTCTTACTATGTTAAAAAACTGTTATTACGTAAAGCTGTGGTCTCAACTTGTCGAATCAGTGTCTTATTATATTGACTAGCCATGTTATCTTGTCAATGGTGTCTACAGCGTCTTATTATGTTAAAAAGCTATCAAGTCAAGCTGTCAAGTTATTATGTCAAAGAATGATCTTGTTTGCAGAGTGTGATTTTATGTTAAAATGGTGTGCTATTGTGTTAAAATATCTTGTGATCTTGTCTACAGAGCGTGTTATTACGTAAAACCCCTATGTGATCTTGTTAAAGTACCATGTGATTTTGTCTACCGAGCTTGCTGTTATGTTAAAAAGCTATGTCATCTTGTCAAAGTGTTGTGTTAACTTGTCAAAAAAGTGTCTTATTATGTTCGAATGTCAAAGTGCGATGTTGTAATGTCAAAGTATTGTGTTAACTTGTCAAATTTTGTTAAATGCTGTGTTATCATGTGAAAGTGATATTTTCTACAAAGCGTGTTATTATGTTAAAAAGTTCCGTTATCATGTCAAAATACCATGTGATCTTGTTTACCGAGCGTGCTGTTATGTTAAAAAGCTATGTTATCTTGTCAAAGTGTTGTGTTAACTTGTCAAAACTGAGTCTATGTTAACTAGTCATGTTATTATGTCAAACTGCGGTGTTAACTTGTCAAAACAGTGTCTTATTATGTCACAAGGCTATGTTATCTTGTTAAAGTATCATGTGATCTTGTCTAGCTTCCTTTAACATAATAACACGCTTTATAGACAAGATAACACTTGACAATTAACATAACTTTTTAACATTAAAAGACACTATTTGCACAAGTTAACTTCTCACTTATACATGTTATCATAGCTTTTTAAATAATAATTAAGAACTGTTTTGACAGGTTAATAACACACTTCGAGAAGATAACATGATTAGTTAACATAATAAACACCATGTGTAAAGACCATACTTTGACACGATTACATCGCTTTTTAACATAATAAGACACTGTTTTGACAGGATAAGAACACACTCTGACATGATAACATGAAATGTCCCGACATAAGACAGCTGCGGCTTCCATACTTTATGGTGTTTACATGTTTTTTTTTTCTGTGATGTAGTGATGACCAAGTCACCTAGTATTGATCCCAGATAATCCAGTTTCCAAGTTTTAATTGTGTTAATATTCTGATCAGGTTTCGTGTAGATGAAGTAAAAATATGGAATCTGGAAATCTTATAGATAATCATAGAGACCTGCTTTGATGTTGATCTAGTTGAAATTGTTGCCTTAAAAAGTTTTAAGTGTTTTCTAGAAGTAGACCTAGTTCACCAAGATAGTTCAGTATCTAACTTGTCCGAGATTTTATTTGGGAAACATTCAGTCCGAGTTTCACTTAGACTTGAGCAAAATTTTGATCTCTTTAGTGTAAACAGATCAATTCTTTACAGTGGCAGACGGCGACAACGGAAACAAGGCGGTCACAATACCACCACATTGAAATACAAGTTCAACGAAAGAAAAGAATCGAAAATGTTCAGTTGTTTAAAAACAACGTTGAGAAAGCCCCGCCCCCCCCCCCCCCCCCCCCCCCTCCCATTGTTATCACATATCCTCTGTCCAGTACTTCTCTATTAATAGTCTTCAATTTTCGTGTTATGATAAGCATTTACTGCTTTCCGTAAATACGAAAAATTCCAACATAGCAAACGGAGAATTCGGAAGATGTTTTATTTAATGTTGCAAACAAAGCGGGTTACTTAAGAATTCGCATCAGTTTATATAACATGACCTTTGTGGGGGCATTTCTTTCACAACTATATCAAAAATTTTCATTTGCATTGAGTGTATTCATGAGTGGAAAATACTGATGGTAAATGTTGTACACTTTTGTTTACATTATTACAGATTTTTTTTCAAAAGATTCAGACCCTTGACTCGTCTTGGATTTTGAATTTACCAAAGACAAAAGAAAGTTCAGTTCAAAATTACTCAATTTATCTACCTGTGAAGAATTTTAATATTAGCTATAATTGGGGAATTCCCAAAATCCCCCAAAAAATCCCGCAAGTCAATGGAAAAAAGGAATTGTCCATTTTGCTTCATATATATCTAGAAGGTCATTTTTATATATCAATTATTTGTGTTTTTACATGGGAGAGGAGGAAAAGCATAAATATATTTTGTAAATTTGTGCTAAACCTGTGAAGACGAATTCGAAAATTTAAGGTACCATCTCTATATACAGATATATTTGTGGCTAATTTTGTGGTGATAAGAAAACTTAAATGACAATAAGGGAGCTAATCCTAGCTCTCTAGAACACACATCAGAACGAAATGATAGACGGGAAAATTTCTAGATAAGTTGCACCAAAACTCGGACGTACAGTATACTCAACAACTTTTCTTACTCCACACGTGCTTTTTTTTGTTATAAACTCTGCCAAGTAGCAAATCCCAGATGAGTGCAGTACACTTTTAACTTAAAGAGCTTATGAAATTTTCATATCTGTTAAGTTGAAATGAAACATCCGTCAATATTTTCAAAACAATCGTGTGCAATTCAAATCAGATGTGTAATATCGCTAATGACACTGCATAAATGGATGACTTGTCGTCAAAAAGTATATTTATGTCAATAATTTTCAAATTTTCTTAGCCAAACGAACAATATATGTTTCATATTTATATTATTAGCAAAATGAATATGGAACAAAATGATTATAAGCTTTGCATCGAGAAATATGCGCTTGTTTTGTTTTGCGAATTAATTTAACACCGCCATCATAAAAGCATATTCTATTGCTTTAAGGTAGTTCTGCACGTAAGTAATGGAGCACTGTCACTTATCCGGATAACGTACAATAAAATTTTGATTTGAACTTGCAGAACTTCCTTAAGAATGTAAGTTGAGCTGCAGAATTATTGAATCCCGCAGATAGCACTACATGTCGTATAGCGACCAGTTCCAAGTTGCACCCATTTTTTTACTTTTTATTTCTGGAATACCCTATTCGAACTATTAAAGTTCAATGCATTTACTCTCATTTGTTATCGTTGCTATGTTTTGTCTGACTTAAATAATCGTTTTATGTGTCCAGTTTTCATTCGAACCTGTCAAAATTTTGCAGGTGTGGAGTAAGAAATATATTTGAGAAATATATTTGTTAAAAAAGAAGTTTTCGTAACAAATCTATCAAAACATACGACAAATTAACGTACGTGCCCGCTGGGACATTGGACAGTTGTCTCATTCTCACAGAAACTCGACGCCGGACCATGACCACAGCTGTAACAAACTAGAGAATCTACGAAAAAAAAGAATGTTCAATATGAAATTCACGTAATTTTGTAAAGTAATTGTAACAGATTGTCAAAATAATTTGTTTATCTGATATATTGATAACGTAATATATAAGCACAGATAGTGCTTGACTCCCTTTTCATGCTATCATTGCTATAATTATTGTTGAATTGCTATTTATAACAGGATTTGGGTCATTTGTGGCTGATTTTGGTTCATTATGTTGATAGCTGGATCCAGCATCACACATTATGTCAGATACAATAGTTTAAGGGAACCAGATATTTGACAGAGCAAGTACTCGTTGTAAAATACTATGTATAAATTTGGACCAATCAGAACACGTCCTATAAATAGCATCAATCAAAGCTCACGTCTGCTAAGGTATAAATAGACCTTTCTAACGTAACCTAATTACGAAACGGAATACTGAATCCGTAAAATTGTAGGCTAATTTGTGGTCTATGGGAGACAATTTCATCCAATAGTAATACAATAGTATCTCCCTTAGACCATTATTTGCAAATAACATTTACGGATTCAGTAATCCGTTTCCGATTTACGTTTACGTTAGAAATGTCTACTAGGTAGATGGATGACAGAGAAATCATTCAGTATCCAGCGACTGAAGAAGACACATCGAGGATTCAACTAATAATGTATCCCAGAACCTTGATGAGGATGTTATTGCAACCACTGTCAGGGCGGATAAATTAATAAAAAGAAAAAGTTTGAAGTTCATAGACTAAAGAAGACTTGCAGAATTTCAACAAGGTTCGAGCTATAGGGCCAGCGCATAATAGTTTTATCTGAAGGGTAGTTGATAGCTATAGACGATAGCAAAGATAGGCTGAGCATCAGAAAGCTGAAACAGAGACCCAGAGTTTGGTAATCTACCAGGATAGTAGAAGAGTTCCAGCTTAGACGGTTCAGCGTTATTGGCGAAGTACAGCCAAGGCATCGGGGATATATCTACATGGTAGTTTAATGCTACATGTGATTGCATATAAGCGCTGAGCATCCAGGAGTCAGGGCAAGCATATAGAGTTGCAACTTCAATTAAGAGGACAAAGGCCGAGCATCTATGCGATAGGACTCGTATGTCATTGTCTGACGGGAACTTCAACAAAAAGACCAGTCCAGTATAGAGTCTCCAGCCTATAGGAGTTTCAGCTAATCATTGTTAGTTGAAGATTGTTAGTTTGAAACATTTAGTGATTTACCTGATTCATGAAATTATCTAGCTCATAATTGAAATAATTTAAGATTCATTGGTACACAAATCATTTAGGCAAGGTAGCCAAAGGAAAATTTTTATATGCGAGATATTTGGTCTCACCAGCTCTACGTTTTAACAAAGGACATTCTACATCGTTTGTCAGCTAGTCTAAGACATAGTCACCTTAGCGATTGGACCCATTTCATTGTCAAAGATACTAAAGGCGTAGGCACTTCCCTGGGTCATATAACTCGTATCCTGACACAGATATACATTTTTAGCTTTACCTTAAACCTAAGACTTTATCCTTTACCATTATAATGCACGTTTTATTCGACATAAACGCAATAGTCAAGTGGTAACATTGTCTGACTACGAAACCATGGTCATGAACTCGAACCCCCCTACCCCCCTTGTCAACCTAAAATTACTTTTATTCAGATAAAGGACCCGTGTATGGCTGCATTACACCTGACAAACTTAAAAAACAGGAAAGCTTTTGGAATTGGAGTGGCTTCTTCTGTCTTTTATGGAGCAGTTGTGTTTATTAGTAACCTTTGACAACTATAAATAAGGTCACAAACAGGTAAATAGTTTTCCCTATATATGGCGGCCGTAAAAAGTCCCCCCGTACATTCAATCAGGGCTGTTATATTTCGATCTTCTCAGATCGTTCAGCACGACTTTAATGTCATGTTATTGGTACTGTTTAGTTTCTCAACATGACCATTTCGGCCTGTGTGGTTCCAATACCCCCGCTTTCATAGCCTCGGGTATTGTATAATCACCTCTTGGATATGGTGCCTGCTTTTTAATTTTGTCTTTTAACAGTTCCTGTGATACGCAGGCTCCAAAACCTATGATCCCCTTCCTAAATTCCAGTTTGTTTAGTTCTGCCAATTGTTTTCTCGTTTGGGGCAAACCCTTAACTTTATCTAGGGACCAAACACCGCTCTTCATGGAATACACGCCTCAACACGTGTATCATTGAAGGTTTCATGTTCACTGCCGTTTGAATACATCTGCGGATGACTCTAAATTGCTTTTTGTACTTTAAGCACGTGTAAATATTGAGTTCTGCTCAACCCGGGGCTAGAGGGCGTGGACGGTAGCATGCATTTACACTACCGTCCATGAACAGGCTCAATCAAACCGAGCCTGCAGCATTTTCGTTTTTGTCGTGTTGAGCGACCTGTGAAGTTTCCACTTTTCTCTATTTTAGAGTGCAAAACAGTATGGCTGTTTAAGGAAGGCGGCTTCCTGAGGCAATTTTAAATTAAAACTAGATGTAAATCCCGGAAATTAGCTGAAAAGCTACTAAAGACAATAAAATCTCGAAAGTAGATCCCTCGGAAGAACCGAGAACAAGTCAAACAGTGAAAATTGCAGACTCGGTTTGATTGAGTCTGTGCATGAGCAGTAATCGAAAAGTCGCAGCTTAATACCGGTGTCCACGAAAGCAGGTTCAACTTTACTTTTAAATGATTTGTGCTGTATAGCTTTGTAAAGCAATCAGAAAATGTAAAAGTTATAAAGTGAAATATAAATATAAATATAAATTTATGTATTTCCGAAAGACTTTAAAGACTTTAAAACATTTTCATAGCATTATCATAACTCATCATAATGTAAATTAAGCATTTAAAATCTCTCCAAATTCTTCCTTGAATTATGAAAAAAAATCAACAGGTGTTATTTAAATTTTCAAGGATGTTCAAGACCAGTGCGAGACAGCATACACGTTTACTGCCACGCCAACTACAGTACACTGTAACTGTGATAGCCAAGAACCGACAAATAATACGACAGAATCAGCTACACAGACTTTGTATGACAATAATTTACTTGGTTGAAAAACTGAAAATATAATACTAAAGAATGAACTGGGGAAACCAAAAGATGCATAAACACCAAAGAAGCCAACCTATGGAACATTAAGTTTAGAAGAAATAAAAGGAAATGACAAAAAAAAAAGTATTTCACAGGTCTAACATATGTTCAGTTTATGGCTCTGTTGAACTTTAGCTTCCTTGGAGAGAGTGTGAACGATTTGAAATACTGGTCAAGCAAAATACCCACTAAAAGTACAATCAAAGAAAAACGCAAGATACCACCAGTAGAACAGTTATTCCTCACTTTGGTGAGATTAGGACGAGGATTTGGGTTGTAAACCATGAGCCATCTTCTCAGTGTTTCTGAAAATTATACTAGTACAATTTTCTGTACATGGATTCAGTTCATGTTCAACCATTTCAATGAACTGAAATATCACATGTTTCCAGACCGCCATCGTTTTACCGAATTTCATGCCAAAAGTTTTAAAAACATTTAAAAACATCAGGTGTTCAATGGACTGAGTTTTTTGTACAGATGCCAAGGGACATTTTGCTGGAAGAAGCTATGCATATATATGTTATATAATCAAGCAGCAACGTCAATATTCAATTTATAGTATTCATATTACTATTACCGGTACGAAAAACCCAAATGCAGATGTTAAATATGTTGCCGACGCAAAAGTAGAACTACACATTACACTTCAGCGATTTCAGGCAGAAACAACTAGTCAGTAATGTTAACAAGAGGACCATGATGGACCTATAAGGCTTACTAGAATTTCACAGTTTAAATAAGGTATAACGAAACACCTTTCTGACAATTTACTTTGAAATCTTGTCAGAAGTTTAGAGGATAAGATTTTAAAAGTTTTCCGTGCAGCAATACAGGAAAAACTAGACCCACCCCCGCATCGATGTTATGTTTCTGACAAAAAATATGGGTTTGTAAAATGATTTCATAATTGAAACAACCGTTCAGGTGGAGAATTCTATGGAAATTGTTCTACTTTTAGTTAATGGAATAACCTAGGCATAGCGTTATCCAAAAAAAAAAAACAAAAAAATATGTGCCAGTAATTTAAAGGCAGTTTCTATGGTTGCTTTTCTATCAAATGGATAATTTCAACAATCCTAGTAAAGGGTTACCTAAGGTACATTTATATGAAAGCATATAAATACCAAGCCAGCAGTTATTAAAAAGGCGCCCCTGTGGTCTAGAAGTAGTACGTTTGACTGTCAATCATTTCGGATCTCTATCAAGGCACTGAAGACTTCTGATCTCAATTAAAAAGCCAAGATGCCAAAAAGAGTTAAGTCAATCGGGCACACCTTATTTAAAAGATCTCTCTCTCTCTCTCTCTCTCTCTCTTTCTCTTTCTCTTTATCTCTCTCTTCTAGAGACTTTACTTTACTCTTTTCCTCTTGTCAGATCTCTCTGTGTCTATTGGCAGAGGATAAATCAGCTCCCTAAGTGGCTGCTTCTGTATGAAATCAACTTTAAACGTGTTTATCATGAAAAGGATGCATGCAAAATAAATCTGGCATAATATATTACCGCATGGTAATACGATTTCCCATTATGATAAAAATGGTTTGTCGCGAACACTTGTTGCGATAACGCCATGAATATCATGCAAAAATTTCGCGAAAACTTTTGATAAAATAGATACAACGATCGCGGAATGTTTGTTTGGTGTTCAGTTTTCACATGCAAATAAGATTTCCGGCGAACAAGCGGCTACGAAGTCCCCGAGAAGAAAAAGTTGCTGCAAACTTCCTGCGAAATACCAAAGGAATGCCAATACGATGATGATATTGATTTTTACAGATTTAATTTTAGGTTTAAAAGTAGGTTGGAGATGAAACCATATTCAAAACTTGTTTTCTTTGGCCTGAACACCCGTGCCCTTGAAGTAAAAATAATGTGCCTGTGAAATAATCTTGATAAACTATAACATTTTTTCTGGGGTTCTGGGGTTAAGATGGAGAAAACAAATTCAAACAAGGGGAAAATATAATTACATGTACCATTCGTCAATTTGTCAATCGTTTTTATCTAAAACTTGACATGCGATAAAACAGTTGGAAACTCATACATTTTCATAATTACATCATGGTCGGCGTATAAATTTTGGGCATACAATAGATATTAATCTCAGTCAATCGATTGATATTTCTTGTAAAACCCCTCAAATTTATATCTCGACCGTGACGTAAATCATGACAATGTACTCTTTTTCTATTATATATCTATAACATATGAGAGGATTTTTGAAGTGACGAATATATATGTGACTACGCCCTCAGGTAGCCTCTGAAGAATATGAACCCATATACTTACTCGCTTATTCCTCCTGTTGTATACAGCATAAGCAAAAGGAAGACTGTCCGATTTTCAACAATAACCGTGAATATTAAATCACATGTAAATTGTTCGATTGCTAATTTTTAAGAATCATATCGACGATTTTGGGAAGAAAAAGAATCGGTGCGTTTTTTTAATTGATACCTTACAGAATTCATATAAATTTTGGAAGCAAGCCAACACGTTTTTATTCGAAATAGATCGTGTGTAAAATTATTATTCTTGGATTCTTGTTTACGAAAATGTTAAATGATATGCAAAAATGAATGTCATGCTTGTAATAACGTGAAAGAAAAAATATTTAGTAGATTTTTGAATGAGACTTTTCAATTTCTTGCAAGAATACGATTTAATTTGCACTTTATTAAGTTGAACATAAGACAGAAAATAGAAAGGTATGATAGTCTGTGGTAAAGGTCATCAGAAAAGATAATAAGATGTTAATTATTCATTCATATTTAACAATATATGGAAGTTTTATGCTACATCGTTAAGAATAAATAGCAAATGTTTGCATTCCAGATAAAAGTTTAAAGCACTAGTGTAACATACAAGGAACCCGCGATTACCTGGACAAAGCTTTTCTTGACATGGTTTTGTTTCCGTATTGTTTCCGGCGCAGTAAAGTCTCGGGTCTGATGGAGGTGGGCTATTGCACGCCCTGTGACGGCTTTTTGTTCCGCTTCCGCACGTGACGTCACATGAGGACCACGACGTCCAGGATCCCCAGCTGCCAGGTGCTGAAAAGAAATCATCGTTTACACAAGGAAAAGACATTTAGTGTAATTATATTACGTTATAGCATTGGTGTATACCAGACAGATACTGGACAGACGAGATGTAAGAGAAATGAAATGAAAAACACAATAACATATGTAAGTAACATTTTATGATATTTTTCACTTTTCACTTATTTTGTAAGAAATTGATATGGGGGCGGCTTGAGACTCATGTTTCCTTCAAGAAATCTATGTATAATTATCTCCCTGTAAGATAAAAATATTTACAAAAGTATGCATTTCAGTATAATTTCAACAGAATGTCCTGTTTGTCTGTTCAATTTTTTTTGAGGCCCCATATGGGTTTACCCCGTTTATTCCTTTACATACATGAAACAACAACATACACAGGCTATCATCCAGTATACAAAAGCAATGCAATAAAATGCAAACAACACAATGAATAAATATAAGTTTCAGTTATTCAATCATGTTTATCAAATATGTATCGATTCAAATATAATATTACATATGTATGTAGAAGGATTTTTTTTTAAATGAAAGATGTGATGCTGATTGATGAAAATGGAAGGGGATAAACAAGAGAAGAAAAAAAAAGGGGGAGGGGAAGGATCGTTTCCATTTAAATTGAAAATCTGTATTCGATTTATGTTAAGAAAGAATGCAATTTTGGGGTGGCTAAATTTCAGTTAAAAAAGACCATTTGGATTCATGTTTACCTAATCTGTCTTTCATTAAAAGCTATTTCTTTTTCCAGGGATATACGCAAATATAAATAGTCAAGAAACTGTTTAAAAATTGGAATTATAATCCTATATTTCATTCTAAACATGAAAAACTTGCATAATTTAATAACAAAATTTATTGCACTTTTTATTTTAGTATTTCCTATACAGCCAAAACAAACATCTTCAAAATTGACCGTATAGGGGATATTTTTAGTTTCGAAAAAATGTTAAGTCTATTCCATAAAGCCGGCACGTGCTGGCGCTCCCAAAACAGATGCTCTGTTGTTTCAATATTCATATTGCAGAAATCACATAGATTACTGGAGACCAGTTTACATGTATATAAATATTTGTTTGTTGGTAACAAACGCATTAAGAATCTATACTGAAAACTCCGAAGTGTTGTATCAATAGTAGTTGTAAGCGGTACTGTATATATACGCTTCCAGTTAATGTCACGATTTTCAAAAACATCTTTCCATTTGGTTTTTGCTTTTATGTCTTCAATGGGCAAACATTTTATTTGAATTATGTCTCCCCCCTCTGGGGGAGACATATTTTTTTGCGCTGTCCGTCCGTCCTTCCGTCCGTCCGTGCCCGCGAAATGATGGTTAAGTGACTGCATAACGGTACTTTCTCTTTGATGTCATTCATTCCGTTCTGTTTATATGACTATTTTTCTTTTTATGTGACTGTTAGAACAACAGAGAGAACAATGGGGGAGTCACATAAAGACCGTTTCGTTAGAACGTCCGTCCGTCCGTCCGTATGTCACACTTCATTTCCGAGCAATAACTGGAGAATTATTTGACCTAGAACCTTCAAACTTCATAGGGTTGTAGGGCTGCTGGAGTAGACAACCCCTATTTTGGGGTCTCTCCGTCAAAGGTCAAGGACACAGGGATCTGAACATTGAAAACCATTTCCGATCAATAATTAGAGAACCACTTGACCCAGAATGTTGAAACTTCATAGGATGATAGGTCATGAAGAGTAGATGACTCCTATTGATTTTGGGGTTACTCCGTCAAAGGTCAAGGTCACAGGGGCCTGAATATTGAAAACCATTTCCGATCAATAACTAGAGAACCACTTGACCCAGAATGTTGAAACTTCATAGAATGATTGGTCATGAAGAGTAGACGACCCCTATTGATTTTTGGATTACTCCGTCAAAGGTCAAGGTCACAGGGGCCTGAACATGGAAAACCATTTCCAATCGATAACTTGAGAACCTCTCGACCTAGAATGTTGAAACTTCATAGGATGATTGTTCATGCAGAGTAAATGACCCCTATTGTTTTTGGGATCAATCCGTTAAAGGTCAAAGTCACAGGGGCCTGAACATTGATAACCAGTTCCAATCAATAACTTGAGAACCACTTGACCCAGAATGTTGAAACTTCATAGGATGATTGAACATGCAGAGTAGATGACCCCTATTGATTTTGGGGTCAGTCTATTAAAGGTCAAGGTCACAGGGGCCTGTTCATGTAAAATCATTTTTTGGAAATATCTTGAGAACCACTTGATCTAGAATGTTGAAACTTAATAGGATGATTGGACAAGCAGAGTAGATGACCCTATTTACTTTGAGGTCACTTGATCAAAGGTCAAGGTCACAGGAGCCTGAACAGTGACTTGAGCACCACTAGGCCACGAGTCTTTAAATTTAGCGGGATGACTGGACATGCCAAGTAGATGATCCCTATTGCAGCCAACCATCAGTGTCTCTTTGACTTTCGCTCCTGACCCCTATTGACTTTTTGCCTATAGGACTTTGCATTGGGGGAGACATGCGCTTTTCTATAAAAGCATTTTCTAGTTTTATATAGTAATTGATTAGGTTTATCAATATTTTTTATTTTATTAATTAATGTATTGTCCCTATTATTATTAAAGAAATTTTGAGTCATATATTTTATGCTGCTTTTTGGAATACTCTTTATTAATCTAAAATAGTTAAGGTAATTATGTTCTTCTAAATCTAAAATTTGTTTCGCTTCATTAAATCCGTAAAAACATTTTTGCCGAAAGTCGAACAACTGGTCTATATATTTTATATTTTTATTATACCAATTATTCCAGAAAACTGTTTTGTTTTGCATTCGTATTTCCGAGTTATGCCATATAACATGGTTTATATCTTCTCTTATTTGGTTGTATTCGTGACTAATCTTAAACCAAGCAATTAGAATATCTTTTAAGAATACATTTTTATTGCAGATTAGATCTGTGTCATCTTTATTTAAGTTACATTCAAAAACTAATTGACCAAACTTTTCAAGAGCATTTACGTAGAATAGTTTCCAGGGACCTTTGTTCTCGTCACATATAAGTCGTTTTACCCAACAGGCTTTTATGGAATGCAGAAACAACCTAATATCTGTTAGTTTTAACCCTCCTAGTTCATAGTCCTTAGTTAAAACCTTACGTTTTATTTTCTCAGATTTATTATCCCATATAAAACTGAAGACCGTTCGGATAATATCTGTTATAATGTTTTCTGATGGATTCGGCAAGACAGTAAAGGGATATATGAGTTTTGGCAGAGCAAACGTTTTTACTACCGTCACTTTACCTAAAAGACTGAGTTTTCGGTGTTGCCATTGTTTTAAACAATTTTTGAATTCTTCTAATTTCGGCTCAAAGTTTAATTTTATATTTGATTCCCTGTCATTATAAAATGTCATACCAAGGGTTTTTGCGCTTTTTGATGTCCAAATGAAATTTTTTGTTGTTGCGTATTTCACATCTGAGGTTTTTAATGATCCTACTCTAAGTACTATTGTTTTTTTTATATTTAGAGTAAGTCCAGAAACATTGCCAAAATCGGTTATAAAATCTATTAATCTCTCAAACGATTCTTTATTACCGTTGTTAAGATAAGTTGCATCATCTGCAAAAAGTGTTTGCTTTATTTCAGTATTCCCTATATTGATTCCTTTGATGTGTTCATCTTTTCTTATAGTATTAGTTAATAATTCCATGCAAACGATAAACAGCGAAGAAGAAAGAGGACATCCCTGTTTGCTCATAACTTATAATATGTGGTAAAACATTTTTAAGTCGATTAGAGATAGTTTTTGTTGCAATTTTATAGTCAACATTAAGTAAACTAATTGGTCGCCAATTCGCTAGTGAAGTTTTGTCTTTTCCAGATTTGGGTAATAATGTTAAAATACTTTGTTTTTTGCAGGTCTGACATTTTTCCCTTCTCGTACGAATAATTAAAAGCGTTTATGAAGTATACCTTAATGTCTTTCCAAAACATTTTATAAAATTCTGTTGTAAGACCGTCAGAGCCTGGACTTTTATTGTTTTTCATGTCAAAAAGGGCTTTAGTAAATTCCTTATCTGTAAGTTTTCCTTCACATATACATTTTTCTTCATCAGATAATTTCCTAATAGATTCATCCAAAAATTTTGTTGTGGACGATTTCAGCTGTCGTTTTCTATATAAGTTTTTATAAAATTTAACTTCTTCGTTTAATATTTCTTTTTTATCATTTATTTCTTGTCCATCGATTATTAATTTTGTTATATTCTTTTTTTCTGCATTTCTTTTTTCTAGTTTTGCGAAGTACTTAGTATTTTTTTCATTGCCTTCAATATTTAGTGCTTTAGATCTGTTTATAATGCCATTCACTTTTTTATCGTACAGGTTGTTTAATTGTTCTTGTTTATCTTGTAAGCTTTCTTTTATTTCTTTTATATCTATGTCCTGATTTTGTAGTTTAATTTCTAAATCTTTAATTTCTGTTATAAGTTTAAGCTCTTGTTCTTTATTTTTTTTCTTCTTATTAGTCGAGTATCGTATCGAAGTATTCCTTATATTTCCTTTTATCAATTCCCATAGGACATCGGGCTGTGCTTCCTCATTGAATTCAGCAGTATCAGTAATACTTTTTCTTATTCTTTTGTCTGTTCAATTTGACAGCTACTGGGATATTTAAAAAATCTGACCTATGAAACATGATTATCAAATTGAGAAATGAGTTGAGTTTGGACATTTGTCCGTTTTGGACAGTTTGGTGTGTATATGATTATATTTTCAAATCTATATCGATCTCCATCTATATACCTATTGTCGTAATTTTGGAACGATTTTAGATATTGTCTTATTTTTTTGCCCGTAGAGTATTTAATGCAGAGAAAATCTGCTACTTTGTGTAGAATTATTGAGTAAGCTATAGTCAGTGTGTATAACAACATATAGCTCAATAAATCTTTAGGGGCTTAGGCCCCTAGTTGACAAAAGATAATAGGTAAGGGTAGACAAAGCTATAACTAAACTTTATGGTGCAGGATACCATAATTAAAAACAGTTTTCAACATTTTGAACTCGTATAAACAAAGTTTTCATGTTTTCTGTGCTTTTTTTCGATGTTAAGAAGTCACAAATAAGTAAAAGAAACGGAACTTATCATATAACAACAATTGTCCTGTATATATAATATTCGTTCCAACAGAATTTCAGTGTAGATTTAAGATATAAAATGGAGTTAAAGGTTTTCGTCTTGTATATAACAAACTTGTTTAATAGATCATACCAGGAAATTAATAACAATGGTGGCAGTGTCGCGATGAGGACTTAAACACGTTTTCAAAGAGACTTGGGATATAAATTTTTGGCAAGAGCTTAATTGGACTAAAACCTGCTAGTTTGTGGACTATAAATCAAAATGGGCATGAAGAAGAATATTGAGAAGGAGTCTAGTACAGTTTCCTTAAACAGTGGCATTAATATTGATCAAGGATATATAAATGAACTTGAGCAGTTAAACAATTACATTTTAGATCCACTGCTACATGTATGTTTCATAGCAAGTCTACCAAACAGTAGCACTGTAAGTATGATGCAGCAGGTACTCGAGATAAAATACAGTGACTATGATGTAGACAAATTAAAACTAAAGAAAATGACCGACTCTGCTATAAAATTGTTCAAATCAACTTGTACAGAAACAAAAACCTATGAAACTCCCAACACCCGTGAGCAGATAAATTCTTAACAGTGGCATGCAAGCCGAAGCCTAAGAAATACAGCATCGGTTGCTAAGGAAGTTGTTTCAACAAGGACCCCTAGAGGTAGATATCACCTTCTAAAGACACTGTTATGGGGAAAGGCTAACCTGACGTAAAAGCGTTGCGTTAGGGAAAAATCATGAAAATGAAGCATTTGATGCATACTGTAAAGAAATGAACAATTCATACAAACTTGAAAAATCAGGATTATTTATTGAATTAGGATGCAGTCCTGATTGACTTATATACGGTAACGACGGGAACTTTGTGGGTGCCGTGGAAATCAAATGCTCTCTGTGTCACCCAGCAAGTACAGACTCTTTAAAAAGAAGTCAAAGATATAATCATTGCACGCTCATACCAGACTATCTGGAAATGAGAATTCCAAGACGACTTAGGCCTGTTGAGCTTTAAAATTAATTAGGCTTAATAACTTAAGTCAAAGAGTATTCCAGTACTAGTATTTAACTTTGTAACAAAATTCATACACTGAATACTATTACATTATTAACAAGAGGACCATGATGGTCCTGAATCGCTCACCTCTTCCCACATGACCCAGTTTTGAGTATGACGTCGTTTTTTCTATTATTTGACATAGTGACCTAGTTTTTGAGCTCATGTGACCCAGTTTTGAACTTGACCTAGATATTATCAAGATAAAAATTCTGACTAATTTTCATGAAGATCCATTGAAAAATATGGTCTCTAGAGAGGTCACAAGGTTTTTCTATTATTTGACCTATTGACCTACTTTTCGAAGGTACGTAACCCTGTTTTGAACTTTCTCACTAATTTTCATGAAGATCTCATGAAAAATATGGCCTCTAGAGAGGTCACAAGGGTTTTCTATTTTTATATCTACTGGCCTAGTTTTTGACCGCACGTGACCCAGTTTCGAAACTGATCTAGATATCATCAAGATGAACATTCGGATCAATTTTCATGAAGATCCATTGAAAAATATGCCTCTAGAGAAGTCAAAAGATTTTTCTAATTTTAGACCTACTGACCTAGTTTTTGACCGCAGTTGACCCAGTTTCAAATTTGACCTAGATATCATCAAGATGAACACTCAGACTAAATTTCATACAGATCCCATGAAATGTATGGCCTCTAGAGAGGTCACAAGGTTTTTCTATTATTTGACCTACTAACCTAGTTTTTAAGGCACGTGACCCAGTTTCAAACTTGACCTAGATATTATCAAGGTGAACATTCTGATCAATTTTCATGAAGATCTATTCAAAGGTATGGCCTCTAGAGAGGTCACAAGGTTTTTCTTTTTCAAGACCTACTGACCTAGTTTTTGATCGCAGTTGACCCAGTTTCAAACCGGACTTATATATCATCAAGATAAACATTCAGACCAACTTTCATACAGATCCCATGAAAAAATGGCCTCTACAGAGGTCACAACGTTTTTTTATTATTTGACCTACTTACCTGCTTTTTGACAGCACGTGACCCACTTTCGAACTTATCCTAGACAGCATCAAGATGAACATTCTGACCAATTTTTATGGAGATCCATTCACAAGTATGGCCTCTAGAGAGGTCACAAGGTTTTTATATTTTTAGACCTACTGACCTAGTTTTTGACCGCACATGACCCTGTTTCGAACTTGTCCTAGATATCATTAAGGTGAACATTCAGACCAACTTTCATACAGTTCCCATGAAAAATATGGCCTTTAGAGAGGTCACAAGGTTTTTCTATTATTTGACCTACTGACCTAGTTTTTGACCGCACGTGACCAACTTTCGAACTTTTCCTAGATATCATCAAGATGAACATTCAGACCAACTTTCATACAGATCCCATGAAAAATATGGCCTCTAGAGAGGTCACAAGGTTTTTCTATTATTTGACCTACTGACCTAGTTTTGACGGCACGTGACCCACTTTCAAACTTGACCTAGATATCATCAAGGTGAACATTCTCACCAATTTTCATGAAGATCTCATGAAATATATGGCCTCTAGAGAGGTCACAAGGTTTTTCTATTTTTAGACCTACTGACCTAGTTTTTGAGGCACGTGACCCAGTTTCGAATTTGACCTAGATATCATTCGGGTGAACATTCAGACCAAATTTCATACAGATCCCATGAAAAATATGGCCTTTAGAGAGGTCACAAGGTTTTCCTATTATTTGACCTACTGACCTAGTTTTTGACGGCACGTGGATCAGTTTCGAACTTGACCTAGATATCATCAAGGTAAACGTTCTGACTAATTTTCATGAAGATCTTGTGAAACATATGGCCTCTAGAGAGGTCACAAGGTTTTTCTATTTTTAGACCTACTGACCTAGTTTTTGAGGCCCGTGACCCAGTTTCAAACTTGACCTAGATATCATCAAGGTGAACATTCTGGCCAATTTTCATGAAGATCTTGTGAAATATGTGGCTTCTAGAGAGGTCACAAGGTTTTTCTATTTTTAGACCTACTGACCTAGTTTTTATCGGCACGTGACCCAGTTTCGAGCTTGACCTAGATATCATCAAGGTGAACAATCGGACCACATTTCATAAAGATCCCATGAAAAATGACCTCTAGAGTGGTCACAAGCAAAGTTTACGGACGCACGCACGGACGCACGCACGGACGACGGACGTCGCGCGATCACAGAAGCTCACCTTGTCACTTTGTGACAGGTGAGCTAAAAATGGCAAAAGCTGTTATACGTTTTATATCATAAAAACTACCTATTGGAAAATGCATGTTGTAGGCTCATAAAAGCGCAGAATATGACTAACTAAATATAAATTGAAAAATGACTCCTTTTTGCTTTTAATAATCATATTATAAAATAAACTATATAACCTGACGAAAGACATAATATCTATTAATCAATCAAAATCTGTAGTTTTATCATTCAAACCAAACTGTCATTTATGTTACACATTTTTTTCAGCTGTATATGTTGCAACATATGGCAAAGAGATCAGTTACAAATAGATTAATGCATTATGTAACAAGGCCTTCCAACAGCCAGATATCTAAGCTTAATTATATCAGAGAAGATGTGTGTTTTCTGTAATTTTACACATATTTACCAAACATTCATCCGGATTAATTTACATTTTCTAATCATGGATAATTTAAGCACATTATTTAAAAATACCTCTTCAGGAATTGCTTGAACAGAGGAAACATCAGACAAACCGACCCATACTATCAATATTAGATTTTCATGTAACTGGTGATCTAAATAGCAGAGTTGGCAATAAATGTGATTTTATAGTACATGATAATGTAAATAGTGTATACGATGATGCAGATTATATTCCAGGCAGTACCCTTGACAGGGCCTCAGTAGACAGAGTACATAATAATCTAGGTATAAAACTGTTAGACATGTGTAAATCTACTTGCCTAAGAATTGTTAATGGCAGATTAGGTGACAGTTGTAAGCATACATTTTACTCCCGTAACGGAACATCTGTATTGTAATAATTTCTCACCTGATTATGAAACACGCACTGATATAAAATACAGATGGGATAATTCACTTAAAGAACAATTTCGTTCAGGTATAATTTCAAAATTGCCTGAGTTTAACAATATTGTAAATGACATAGATTATTCAAGCAAACAATCAGTTAATAATGTTTTAGAAAGTTTTTCAGACGTAATCCGCAGTGTTGCTCACCCGTTATTTTCTAGGCAATGTGGTTATAATAATAGACCTATATTTGATGATAATTGCTGTACCAAATGCAGAATGGTTTGATACAGAGTGTGTGAATGCTAGAAACTCGTACTTAGAGGCTCTGCGATTATTTAACTTGGATAAAACCCCTGTTAATAGAAATACTTTATGTTTAAAGAAAAAGTTTTGTAAGGGCATAAAACGCAAAAAGAAACGTTTTTCATATAGAAATAAGATGAGTGAAATTGAAAAACTAAAGACACAGAAGTAAAGGTCGTTCCACGATCGATGCATTATACATTCTTATGTCAATTGTTCAGAAATATATCAATGAAAATAAGAGATTACATGTTATATATGTCGACATGTTTAAGTGTTTTGATAGTATTTATCGCAATGCTTTGTGGTTAAAGATGTATAAAACTGGCATTCAAGGTAAAGTGTTGAGGATAATAAAAGATATGTACCAAAATGTTAAGTTTTGTGTCAAATCATGCTCATCATATTCTGATTACTTTAGTTACGCTATCGGTTTACGTCACTGGGGGTAATGTCGCCTCTATTGTTCTCACTGTTTGTAGAAGATTTAGAATTATTTTACAAGAAAGTATACATTCTGGACTGCATATTGATGATATTTTTTTTGATTATGCTATTGTTTGCGGATGATATGGCCATTCTAGGTAAATCGCCCGAAGAACTCCAAGAGCATTTAGACAACCTTTATTTATACTGCAGTGATTGGGGTTTAAAAGTTAGTACAACAAAAACAAAACTAATGGTCTTTCGAAAACGGGGGAGATTACGCCATGATGAAAATGGTCCTATAATGTAGGTTCGATACTTAATAATGCTTCGGAAATATGGGGGTATACAAAATCTAAAGAGATAGAACGTTTACATTTAAAGTGTTGTAAAAGACTATTACAAGTCAAAATAAATACGTGTAATGCTGCAGTGTATGGAGAATTAGATAGATATTCTCTATATATTGTTAGATATGTAAGAATTATTAAATATTGGTTTAAACTTGTATATAGTAATAGACATTTCTAACGTAAACGTAAATCAGAAACGGATAACTGAGTCCGTAAATGTTATTTGCAAATAATGGTCTAAGGGAGATACTATTGTATTACTATTGGATGAAATTGTCTCCCATAGACCACAAATTAGCCTAAAATTTTACGGATTCAGTATTCCGTTTCGTAATAAAGTTTACGTTAGAAAGGTCTATTAACATTATTCTTAAAACAATATACAATATGGCATTAGACGATTGTAATAGTGGTTGTATAAACTGGGTATCAAGTGTTAAGAAGTTACTAAATGATAACGGATTTTCATATGTGTTTGATAATGCATTCTATTATTCATATTGATAAATTCATAATGATTTTCGATTAAGAATAATTGATACGTATAAACAGGAATGGAATATAAGTGTTAATAATAGTCCAGTACGTCCTAGATATGTATAGACTATTTAAAACAAGTCATGACTACGGATGCTATTTAGACGTACTACCTCGAAGTCTTAGATTTTATTTTGTTAGACTAAGACTTTCTGCTCATCCTTTAAGAATCCAAACAAGAAGATATTTACGTAACAATATTCCACGAAATGAACGTTATTGTTTGTGTTGTAATAAACGAGACTTAGAGGATGAATTTCATTTTATTAGTATTTGTCCATATTATCAACAAATACGGAAAAAAATTATTAAGCGACAGTATTTTGTAAATCCATCAGTTTTTAAGTTCCATTCTCTACTAAATTCGACCAACAAAGATGAGCTTATTAATGTGTGTAAATATATCAAAGAGGCAATAAAAAAAGAGATTTGGTTATTAATAATACATTATAAAGAACGCATGTCATTGTATTCTCATTTCCTTTGTTAATTACATTATATTTGATTATATATTTTATGTCTAGGTATTGTTTTCTCTTTTCTAGTTGTTAATAACATGTTTGTTACTTTCTTTAAAATTGTATGAACGTGACTATGTACGATGTACGATGTACAAGTCTCAATAAAATTATTTTCTGTTCTGTTCTGTTCTGTTCTGATACTCCATTTTTGAAATATTGCAAAATTTAACAGACATTTTTGTGTTTAATATGTGTATAATTGGAATGAATGGTCATTGGTAAAAAGAAGTCAAGTCAAATGTCATTTGAATTGATCATACAAATGGTCACATGGTTCTTTTAATGTCACTGAAAATAACGACAAACTAGAATTTACAGAAGTAATAAAATTACTGTCAAATTTTAGTATATTCCTAAAGTTGTGTGTAACTGAACAATATTTTTAACTTTTGTAAGCAAAGCAAAATGATTGGACTAACAAAATTATATCATGTTTTACTAACGAAAAAATATTGTCAAATTATCACTGTCATTCGAATGTTGTGTTATAGGTAAGAAAAGGGTGCCAACTTAAAAAGCTTTTTAAAAATGATAACGTTTCATATACAGAACGTTCTCTTCTAACAAGATTACATGTACTAATGCGATTTCAAGGCTGATTGTCTACCTAATCAGTTAGCGGCCTTGTATATTGAAACCATACTTTGCAATGTCTGACCTCTGCTGCTACAACAAAGTCAGAATAACATTTGAGCACTGTCAAGATCTAGGCCTTTAAAACAAAACCCGTAGATTTCAGATCGAGAAGATTTAGTGCTAGCAGCTCGTTTAAGGAAAAGTCAATATGTTTGAGTTTGTACGTCATATAGATGAATTGTTAGAAAATTACTGAGATAAATATAGAAATAGAGACAAATATAAGAACTATCAACCAACAGGAAAGGTGTTTTAGTCTGAAAACTCCACAAAAAACTGTAATCGTCGTTTTGATGTAACACTGTTAAAATAAAATGTTAGGGTGGATTTTCCGGAAGCACAGAGCACTCCAAACACAACCAGAGAGTCATACATCGCAAAGTAGGACCGCAACAAAAAGAAACTAAAGTGGAATGATATAGCAGACGGGTTGCTTTAAAAATCCAATAACAAGCACATTTTGATTGTATGCAAGGAAAAGGAAACAAAACTAAGAAATAGAGAAACGGTTGAGGTGTTAGGGGAAGTGGAAATAGATAAGTTTCTCTCCGATGGGTAAAATTCGTGGGAGATCTTCATCCATCCATTTAAAACTATGATAAGTATTGCTTGGTCGAGAATGAACTACAGCTTTTTCAGTTTCTAAGGTAGTTCTGCATTTTCGGATCAAAATGTTTTCCGCAAAGTAGAATTTGATTAAACCCTGAGTTTTCAAAACTTCCGAATATACTAAGAAAATTCAACAAATAAATGAAGATATGGTCGTGTGCTTGATTTTTTGCTATACTGATTTGAAAAATTAGGACATCACGGTTGTTTTCATAATTGAAGTCTATGGGAAAATCACAATTTTCATAACATTTTCGCGAATAGAGTTTTTTCTACAATGTAGATTTTAATGAAACTCCTCACAGTTGTAAATAAACATATGGCCTATAATATGGTGAAATAAAATGTCACTATTTTGAATTATTTATTATGTCAGATGTTTTAATATCATATTTTAACTTTAGAAAGATAGTTACGCCGCAATTGTAATAAATTTACTCACGAGTTGCTATTAATTCATAAAATGATTTTCATTTCCGTACACCGAATCCAAGCTTTATTCTATGTTATCCGGATAAATGACGTTACGCCATCACTTCCGGTTTATCAAACGTGCAGAACAACCTTAAATCAATCTTTGGGGCTATAATGAAAAATGCCTTCCGACAGATTTTTAGATGACACGCTGAAAAGTTACCAGAAATTGATATCTGCGATGAAAAAAGAGTTCCATTTCGTCTTACCCAGCTGAGGGATATCCGATTTCTGACAGCGTATCAACTAAATCCATTAGCTGAAGTCACTTTTTGAAAGGTCTTTGGATTCGCAAGTCGCGTTATGCACTGGTTTTAAGAAACGAAAATCTATTGGTGAAGCTAACTTTGTTATATAAACTGGTGATTGTAAAATTCCATCATCATTGTATAAGAGAATTCCAGAAGATTGTTTCGCGAGATAAGAAATTGTGGACGATGCGCTTTTATCTATCGATGGACAGTTTGAACTCATTATTTACACAATAACTTATAAAATACGGTATGCATCAAAATAATCTTCCACTGGTTCTGTGTTGTTTACTTCAGTTACATACTATCTATTTTTTGTAAATTCTATATATATATATATATTAATGAACTTTTGAGATATTTAAAGATGTGTTATGTGGTAAAAGGAATAAATTTGTATGATGGCATGATTAGATTGTGTCGAAATTGTGAAATGGTATCGACAACATTAACAGCATATTGTTCAGAGCGTACGTTAAATAAAAAAAAAAAAAAAAAAAAAAAAAACAAGTATTTTCAAGGTAAAAAATGGAGGGTTCGCTGTTTTGTTCAGAAAAATCATTTTCAGCGTATCATCAAGTAACAGATATGTTTACATGAATACATTCTTTTTAGTTTGAAGTTGTTCGGCTCGGTAATGGAAGTGTTCATTTGGTAAAATGAAATATTTGACGAATTTAATTGAAGTTTGCAGATTTATCAAGAAGAAAACGAGTCAGTGGCAACTCGAAAAGTGCCTTCTGCAATTGTAACCAAGATGGACAAAAGGAAATGACTATATCAGGAACTTGTGTTATTGAATCTGTAGCGTATTTTTCGAATGTTAATGAAACAAAATCATTGAAAAAAATTCACTTTCCATCAAAGAATACTCACTTTTCATCGGCAAACAGAATTGGTTGTTACATTTATTGTAGTAACAGCATTGAAAACAGTAGGCATATACACGTTTGTTGCGAACTATATCTCTTCCAACAATGTTTAAAGTGTTGTGATCATGCCAGTAATTGTCGCCGTACCGTATATCGTTACAATTCTGTAACAAATAATTATTCTACATGTAATGAAAGGGTTACATAAACATGATAGACATATCCATACCAACAAATATATTATAGACATACCAAGCATATTATATACCAAAGATATTATAGACATACCAAACATATTACAGACATACCAAGCATATTATATACCAAAGATATTATAGACATACCAAACATATTACAGACATACAAAAATAAGATTATTTTTTTATTTAACGTCGCACCGACACATGATAAGTCATACGGCGACTTTCCAGCTTTAATGGCGGAGGCAGAACCCAGGTGCCCCTCCGTGCATTATTTCGAAAATAAGATAGACATACCAAAATAAGATAGACATACTAAGACATGACAGATACGCCAAAACATGACAGACGTACCGAATGAAAATATCATAATAGCCATGCGAAAACATTGTAGGTTCACCAAAATGTTATAGATATACCAAAATATGATAGACATACTAAAATGTGATAGACAGGCAAAAACTGATATGCATATCAAACTATGATAAACATACCAAAATATGATAGACAGGAAAAAATGATGGACATACCAAGATAATTATGATAGATATGTCAAGATACGGTATACATATCAAAATATGATAGACAAAGCATGACAGACATACAAAATAGGATAGACATTTCAAAACATAAAGACATACTAAATCATGATAGAGATATAACTTTGACAGACATTGATAGGCTAATCCAATTATAGATATACCAAAATATGATAGAAATATCAAAACAGATAGGCATGCTGAAATACACTAAGCTTACTAAAAGCTGGTAGACATCAATGAAATATAATCATCATTTTTTTAGAAAGAAACACGTTTCATGTGCTGCCAGAATATTCTTTAGTTACCGATATCTTAGTACACCCATGATTACCGCTTCCACCCATACCTGTTGTCGTAAATCGATTGAAGCATGCCTGGAATAGAATATAAGAATGATTCAATATAAATTGTCTGAAGTATTCCTGAAATGAGATATACCCATTATTCAATTCATATTGAATGAAGCATGTCTGGAATGAGATAAACGTATCATTTTAATGAAAATAGACTAAAACATAGCAGGAATGAAACACGCATTATTATCAAATGTACTGCAATTAAAACAGCCTGGAATGCGAGATACGCATTACTCAGTGTAAATCGACAGACTGAGAAGTATGCATTATTCAGTGTAAATTGACTGGAATGAGATATACGCATATCTTAATGTAAATTGACTGAATTATGCTGGGAATGATAAGTACAAATTTTTGGTGTAAATTGACTGGAGCATGCTTGCAATGAGAAATAAGCATTATTTAAGCCATATGTTATAAATGACGCTCATGATATAATTATTATCATGAGAATAAACTGTCATAAATATCACATATATTTTCTAGATCATTCAAGAACATTCAAATAATTTTAATTCATGATGATATTATTGAGCACTAAACACCTTTCTTGAGCACCTTTCTTAATATTTCGGCCAAGTTAAAGTAAAACTGGAATACGTGTTATAAAGGTATGACCCAGATGAGACGGCAACTGATTCGTATCCGACAGACACACTTAACTATAGTATACATGTATGTTATAAAAGATCAACATGAAACTGTATATTCATTTTGATGTATATGTAGGTTTGTTGTGGGGATAGGAAAACTTAAAATAACAATACGGGAGCTACCAGAAACCTAAGTCTCCAGAATACATATAAACTCGAAATGATAGCCGGGTAACATATAACTTGCGCAAACGCCGGACTAACTACCTGGTTTCTCGTTAAAATATCTGCTTTGAATAAAAATTGTTATAATAAAACATAACGATGTTAGCCGTAACGGTTACAATAATAATAAGGTTACACAATTCCCAAATGACAGCAGTTTACTTTGAACTTATCGAATTGATGAGACTTATCCGTTTAGATGAAATGAAGCATCTGTATGGTGGCTGATTTCTGCCATTTCGTGTGTTCGTGTCGGCGAGGCGAAATGTCGAAGTAACGAAAACACGAAAGGTCGAAATAATGTATATTTGTTCGTGCCGGTGTAACGTTGCAAAAAGACCCCCATAGAATAATGACCCCGCCCCCCACTCCCCGGGAGGTCATTATTTTATATAGAAAACTGACTCCCCGGTCATAATATTACCACAAATAAATGGCATTTCACTAGGAACTACATAACCCTCTATTTTCTTTTCATTTTTTCGTTAGTTTGTGATAGAACTTTCATGAAAAATAGGTGTAGGAAAAAGTGATGTTCTCTAAAGATACGATACGTAAAGACGATCTGAAGTTGTCGTTTTTTATATGAAACAAAGAAGGATTTGAATTACTGACCTTTAACCTTTAATAAGCAAGCGCGCTACCATTGCACCACTGAGGCTCACAAATGTGGTAAGTATTTAAAAGAGGATGCGTAATTCGGCCTCAACCGGCATAGCTGGTTTTTAAGATGCGTGATTATGCCACCGCAATTCGAAGAATAGAGTAAATTAAGGTTGCTTGCCAGACTTCTTTGACGTCGGTCGACATAATAATGGTCGAAGAGTAAAGATACCGTATTGCCCTGATATTCGGTATTCATATACAAGGACACCTCTCTTTCATTTTGTACGATTCAGATCTTTTATATTCCTTTTTTGTTTAACAAAGGGCTGTTTCGTACAATTAATGAAAAATTAAAGTATCTGGAGTAAAAATGGCATTTTTTTTCGCTGGATTAATTTCAAAAACAACATTCGGATGCTCTTGACAAGGGAAACAGAATGAAGTAAGTCAGTGTTGTCAATAGGAAATTTCATAAAGTGCCACTATGCTGAGCATTAAATGTTCTAAAAATATGCGCGATTCTTTTGATCTTATAGAAGCACCATACGAGCTTTGGTGGACGACTTTGTCGACAAAAAACGATTCAATTTACTAACGACTAACGCAGTCTTTTTGCTATGAAAATTTCGAACTAATTTATGAAATAAAAAAGGGGCTCTTTCCGTGAAATATTTCACAAAATGCGGTAGAAGCATATATTTGCATCGCGTGCATCCCTGAAGTAGCCTAAACGTCATCCCACGTAACACAAGTTTCAACGTTACAAAATCTTAATGTAATTGCTGTTTGTGAAAAAAATCACGGTAAGGCCCCTATTTTCTATTTTATAAATTTGTTCATATCCATATTATTCCTATTCAGTTTAACCACCTCTTTTAGATAGCCAGAATTGGCTAGTTTTCAGGCGGTGAGGATGCCTTGGTTCCAATCCAGTAACGCTGGGTTGCTTACCAGAACTCCTCTAGTTGAGTGGGAAACCTGTGTTTCATAATTTCCAGCTTCCCCGCCCGGGAATCGAACCCGGGCCGCTGGATTAGGAGTCAACGACCTTAACCACCCGGCAACTCCAACCAAATACTTAAGCAAAATCACTGTAAGTGACAAGTGGTTTGAATCATTTTCTGTAGGCCAAATCTCTCACCAAAGTTTGTATGGTGAGGTTTTTGCTTTATTTCTAAAGGATGATCTCAATTGCTATCAAGAAAACATGACCAGAATCATTTCAGATGACTAATAAAAGATGATAATACACTGTATGTAAACAAAACCAAATTATCCTCCAGCCTAAATTTCAATTCTCTCTATATCTATAGTAACCTTAAAACGACTCGAGAACTCTGGAGATGTTACCAAAAAACAAACACTTCAAATGTTCGATGATAAGTACTGATGATTTTTCTACTCTTTATACTAAGTTACCAAATAATCTTATAAAAGACAAACTATTAGCTTTAATTGAGAAAACATTTGCAAGAGAAAACGTTAATTATCTGGCTTGCAATGAAACTAGAGCATTCTTTTCAAACAGTGCATTTAAAGGATACAACTTATGGAGTTATGATCAGGTCTGTGAAGCTCTCAAGTTTCTACTAGATAATATATTTATCAAATTTGGCAATAATTGGTATCCCGATGGGAACCAACTGCCCCCCCCCCCCCCCCCCCCCCCCCCCCCCCCCCTCATTGCTGATATATTCTTAAACTGTTATGAACGAGATTTCATGCTTAGTTTATCCATTGAGACACAATTTGAAATTACTGAAGCTTTTAATGGAACCTCAAGGTATCTTGATGATATTTTAAATATGGACAACCAATATTTTTCAGAAATGGTGAAATATATTTACCCTAAAGAGTTACAGCTTAACAAGGCTAATACTTCAGATTTAGAAGCGTCATTTCTGGATCTAAATTTAAGAATTGTGAATAATAATCTAGAAACGAAAATATATGATGAAAGGGACGATTTTAATTTTGAAATTGTCAACTTTCCCCATCTTGATGGAGATGTCCCTCGAGCAACGGTGTCTATATTTCACAGCTTATTCGTTTTGCAAGAGCTTGCTCAAAGATAGATGACTTTAATGACAGAAATCTTCATATCACTGAGAAATTGTTACAACAGGGTTACCGTTATCATAAGCTACGGAAAGCTTTTAGTAAAGGGGTAAGTTCACTAACCCTACTATTTTGCCCTGTAATTTCAAATACAGTAAATACTTTTAAAATATCATTTCTGTCTTCTTTCAAATAGACTAACATTAGAGCTTCTCAAAAACATCAATAAATCAGTTCTATTTACAGTATGTGAATATTTACATCGCTTCAATCCAACCCTAGTTTCGCCAAAAAACCTGAATTTTCGCTATTTTTCATTGTTCAGGTGAATAATTCAGCACCAGCGCATCCGTGTACCAAAAAAATATTGTATCAGTGAAAGGTTAGTTAAATACCAACAAAATGGTGTATGTATAAGTTTGGTACACAAATGCGCTGATGCTGACATTTGATAAAATACGTTTCCAGGTGGAAGGATCGGAGCAGAAAAATGTCTATACCCCACCCACCTGATTTATTATAAGCTCATCCGTAAAACATGTTCGTTTACCGGTGAAACACTCGTCATGACATGCCTGTTAGTGTTTAAACGTAAACATCCTTTCTTTTTAAAAGTTGAATACATAAATATAATATTAAGAACTCGAATGAAAAATATTATAAGAGCCTGTCACGGACGTAGATCTACAGACACGATATAAATTCAAGCTTTTAAGCATGCATTTTCGTTTGGTTATAGAGCAGTTTGTTTACAATTACATGAAAGTTTTAACACAGTAACGTTTCGGGTGACGCGAAAATATAACGCCAATACGTAATTTTCTATAAGCACGTGGTCATTACCGAAGAAGCATCACTGAAGGCATGTGCAGTTTTCCCGCCAAAATACAAAGAAGAAACGTCTGTTTCCGGTTCTATCAAGACGGCCCAATATTTATGCATATGCATTCTTTTATTGTTCACGTTTCCATCATAACGTTCACATAATTTATTATGTAGGTGTGTTCAACCAAACCTTAGGAAAATCTTCCGAACAATGTACTGAAATATGGTTTCGGAAGAATCATGTCGAGTCATTAAAACATACACGTATCATGCCCCGACGCCGATAAGACTTGTCTTTTCTTTGGACATGATTAACGGAAATTTTGTCAACCGGTTTTAGAATAATAATTTCACACAGTACATGTTTTAGTAAACTTGTTTTAAAGGCACTGACCTCCAGATCGAACGACAACAAAGAAGAAAAAATTAGATATCAGAAATCTATTGCTATAGTTCTTAAGGTTTTAAAACTTAGATACTGACATATTATGTTCTAGAAACACCTAAGAATTAATTGATTCTGCGATTTCTTTCCATTCAAAATATCGGTATAGTGTAGGTAAACTGCCTTTATATTTATTTGACGACCGTTACGCGCTTATTTCTCAGTGGTGTATTGGTCAGGACCGCAGGAAAATTTTTATTGCCGCGGCGGCCCAGGTTTGATTCCCAACTCGAGCATGTTTTTTTTCTCTCTCTATCTTGATTTGCATTTTACGACAGATTAGAAACAAAATCTCGTTTTCTTATATTCAAAATATGACCAAACTTTAAGCTAAAATCTGGAGGTCAGTGCCTTTAAATGGCTAAACGCTAAAGTAACAACTCGTGATCTTTTTTGTCCACATTCTGTTTAACGTATAATGGAAATAATTAAGAATGGTAATGTTTAGGAAACGATATGACATATTACGCAAGTCACATTTATTTTACTTCATCGTAAAATAAGTTTCATTTTTTCTTTTCTTTTTACGATGCTGGCTTTGCCATTAACACTTTAAACTGCATTTATGATAAGTCTGTCTATCATTTGCATTAATCTGTGGGCAAAATATGATTGGAAACTATTAGAAGATAAATTCACCTTGCATATCAAATGTACACGTGGCTTTGTCTTTTATCATGCTCAACCTAAATCATGCAAGTATTTTAAAGAAATTTATGTTCACTATTTTTATAGTTTAACTTTGCAGTGATATGCATGTGAATTAACTGAACAATTCGACAGAAAAATAGATAAACCGCGCATGAACAGTTTAAATAGTTCAATTACATGTAAGGCCACATAATATAACTGTAAAGTAAACATTTGCGTAATACTGCAGTAATAATTATAAAGAAGAATTACTGTTGGGAATATTATGATGTTGGTTTTCTTAGCGACTTACACATTTTCTTGTAAATAAGGTTTCCAAATCGGCTAGTGCTTCACAAATATATTGAAATACCCGAGGTAAATATGTTCTTAATATGGATGATGACGATATGTTATTTACGTCGGCATCGGATAATGAAATCGGTACCATTGATTTATTAACATACGATCTTAAGTGGAATCTGTACGCCCGTTTAAAATTTTTGTGTGAGCATGAAAAAATTCGACTGACCTTCATGCAATTTTTTTACTCAATTCACGCATGTTTTCGTTTCGACCTGCCTCGGTTTCATTTAGCTTCATTCTATATCTTTTCACGGCGTATGAGAAACATCCGTCACTGGTGGCATAACAAACGTCACATGCCGCACAAAAGTTGTCAGAATGCACGAGTGTGGATGAAAGGTGGGAAAAATGGAATTATCAATCGGTCTTCACGGGTATTATTGAATTCTACACAAGTGCGAGATATCGTACATAATCGGTGACACGATTCTATTACGTCAGGAAATGTTGATGGACAAACTTTCGGCAATTAAGGACGCTGACTGTAAATTCAACGGGAACGAGACAGAAAAATGAAAAATTTAATGAACAGAAATAAAAATGATAATATTTTTTACATCAGTGATGTAAAAATTGCGTTCCGTGTATCGCGGTTAGTAAAGTAGCGACTTCTAGTTAAAAAGAAAGGAAAATATCCGTAAGTTATTAGGAGAGGTGATCAAACACCCACCCATCCATATTTTCGATATTTTTACAATCAACCCACCACCCATAAAGACGAATTTTCTGAGGACCACCACCCATAATTATGATTTTGTGATGGACCCCACCCCCCATAATTAAGATTTTCCGATGGACCCCACCACCCGTCAATACAAAATTCGATTGCCGTCCGACACCCCCTTACAGTTAATTCTGGAATCGCCCTAATTTCATTTAAAATGTAAATAAGTACAAAAATATCTTACAATGTCATAAAATGTATACCCAAATAACGAACACCATATAAAACGCAAACAAATTGTTTTTCCGCTGGAAATGACAGTAGAAATATATATTAGTTTTACACGCGTAACGGTTGGTAGTCCATCTGACTCAGTGGTAGAGCGCTCGCTTCACGTACTGAAGGTCCTAGGATCGAGAAAAACGGGTAGCTCTAAGTGAAATATTCAATGATATTGACATTGTTGTTACCATGACAACATCAAATTATTTGACTGTCTGCTGTTTTACAAATTATTCTGATAATTATTTCATGACAAGTTATAGTCTGCTTAATTTTGTATAGAGCATCTACTGTTGTAATATTTAGAATTAAAAGAATGTTTTGTCTCAAATATGCAGGGTTACCATAGCAACATAGCCTAAGATAGGATGGAAATCGAAGCAACTTGCATTTCATCAGTGTTGTGTTGTTAATGTTTATAACAGCAGTGTTTGTTGTTTAGTAACACATTATTAAATGCCAATTTTGCAGTAAAAACGGATTTTAAGGTAGTTAGCATTGTTGCCATAGCAACCATTATGATGTCCTTCAGCTGGAAATGAGTCAGGTATTTGAACAGAATATATATTGCTCTATCATATGTGTGTAATTTATCTATTTCTGAGATTGGGCTAATTTTGACCATTAGTGAACTTACCCCTTTTACTACAGATCATCTGAACTATTAGAAAAATACAATACGCCCGTTAAAACAGTTTTAAAACTTGGACTTACACACCCGGAATACTATGGAGATGTAGTTTATAAAATTCGGAAAATTAAACATAACCCTTATTTTAATAAAAATTTTGTAAAATTGGTCAAAAAGTTTATCAAAAGAGGATACGATGCGAAAATCGTGAAGCACAGTGCATGTTTAGTAATTGACCCCTCTACAGTTAATTGCTACGCTTTCCTATTTGATGGTGCGATGACTAATAAAGTGTAGGACTCCATGATGCTTTTACATTCAGCATACACCTGTCAACATTTTCAGTATGAGCGTGTAAATTTCATATTAGATGTGTGACGTCACTAATGAACTGCATAAATGGATGACTTGTCTTCAAAGTATGGTGGCTGATTTCTGCCGTTTCGTGTGTTCGTGTCGGCAAGGCGAAATGTCAAAGTAACGAAAACACGAAAGGTCGAAATAATACTTATTTGTCGTGTGTTCGCCTTTCGACTTTCGAGGCGAATACACGAAGTAACTTAATCACTTTTCGTATCGGCGGGTATTAAAACTTCGTTATTTCGCCTTCAATGTTTCGTTACTTCGTGTATTCGCCTCGGAAGGCGAAAGCCGGACACACGAAAATTGAGGTCACGGTTTTCGATCTTTCGTTACTTCGACCCGCCGACACGAACACGCGACAAATCTTTCGGTTAGGGTCTGTCTTAATGCACTGTAATAATGGCGCAAAATGGGCGTTTAAATCATATATGAATTTTATACCAGAACTGAAATACTTGAAGAGTGACATGTTTTATTGCATTGAAAAATTTTCTATCATAAATTGAGATTTTTTTTTTTGTATATGGTAAAGCAAACACATTATCTAGATAGTATTCAAAGCTCAGGTCGGCGTAATGATATGCCCCGTAAGTCTGACAGAAGCTTAATGAATGTACAAATTTAATACTAGTGATAAAATAGCTACACATTGACATCTTTTATGGAATATAAATCATTATCTTTTGTTTTAAGACAAATATTATTTTTTATCCTGTCACTTGCAGTATTTTCGACCCGATATCAGGGTGCCGTATATCTTTCTTGATATACCGTCAGTTGATCATGTGACCAGTGATATACGGTCAGTTGATCATGTGACCTTATGATCGATATTGTTGTCATAAGAAATTTTGCAACGAAACCATCATCATTGTGTTGGAAATGTCCGAACTAAGAAAACGAGTGGTCAAATAATGAGTTTTTATTCAAAAACGAAGAAGTTATTGCGATTTTGCCGGTAATCACGTCATTATATAAGTGACGTCATTACGAATATGACGTCATTAAAGCGGTTGTCGCACACTTTTTTTTTGTAAAATAAATTGCCAAATATCGGAAAATGAAGTAATGACAAGATAAATAGAATAATAGGTTAGTGCCTAAGATGGAGAAAGTTTATCTGGCTCGGCTCCGGACTTTATCAGGTTCGCCTTCGGCTCACCCGATAACCTCCTCCACCTCGCCAGATAAACTTTCTCATCTACGGCACTAACCTATTATTCTCTATTTATCCTGTCACTTGCAGTATTTTCGACCCGATATCAGGGTGCCGTATATCTTTCTTGATATACCGTCAGTTGATCATGTGACCAGTGATATACGGTCAGTTGATCATGTGACCTTATGGTTGATACTGTTGTCATAAAAAATTTTGCAACGAAACCATCATCATTGTGTTGGAAATGTCCGAACTAAGAAAATGAGTGGTCAAATAATGAGTTTTTATTCAAAAACGAAGAAGTTATTGCGATTTTGCCGGTAATCACGTCATCATATAAGTGACGTCATTACGAATATGACGTCATTAAAGCGGTTGTCGCACACTTATTTTTGTAAAATAAATTGCCAAATATCGGAAAATGAAGTAATGACAAGATAAATAGAATAATAGGTTAGTGCCTAAGATGGAGAAAGTTTATCTGGCTCGGCTCCGGACGTTATCAGGTTCGCCTTCGGCTCACCCGATAACCTCCTCCACCTCGCCAGATAAACTTTCTCATCTACGGCACTAACCTATTATTCTCTATATAAATGGTAAAACACATTATTTAGATGGCATATTCATCACAGCAACATATGTGTAATTGTTATGCGCATGCCTACCGGAAGGCGAATACACGAAAGGACGAAATTGCCCATTTGTCGTGTATTTGTGTCGAAGTAACGAAAGGTCGAAAGGTCGAAAACTGCTTATTTCACGTGTGTTCGCCTTTCGACTTTCGAGGCGAATGCACGAAGACATGACAAAAGAAGGGCGACAACACAAAGTTTTGATACTCTCCGATAAGAAAAGTGATTAATATAAAAGTTCGTGTGTTCGCCTCTGAAATTTCGTTATTTCGCCTTCAATGTTTCGTTACTTCGTGTATTCGCCTCGAACGTCGGAAGGTGAACACACGACAAGTAAGCAGTTTTTGACCTTTCGTGTTTTCGTGCCTTCGGCATTTCGACCCGCCGACACGAACAAATATGCATTATTTCGACCTTTCGTGTTTTCGTTTCTTCGACATTTTGCTTCGCCAACACGAACACACGAAATGGCAGAAATCAGCCACCATATCAAGAGTTTATTAACTTCGACAATTTTCAAATCATTTCAGCCAAGAGAACAAAATATGTTTCCTTTATAAGTAAAAATGAATATGCAACAAGATGATCGAGAAATATGCCGGGATTAATACTGCGCAGCTTATGTCATTCAAAGTACCCACTTCAAAACCCATATCTTCTGATACAAATATGATCATCTACTAATTTACACTTGCAGAAAATATCTGATGTCAGTTTATGAGCATATTTTATCGCTTTAGGTATACAGACACTAAATAGGAAAATGGCCCGAAAAAATTGGTTATCTCATTCTAGCGGATTCAAATAGTCATCAGTTTTATTGTTCTGTCGAGCTATTTTCCTTATTTTCTTTGCATTTTTTTGCTGAAATCAACTTGAAATGCAGGTAGCATTTCCATTATAAAATAAAAATATGACAGAATTTACCATGGAATTTTTGATCATGCACCACCACTACAGTTTAGGGTCTCATTTTTCAGCTGATTTTGCAGTTGTGTTTGACTGAAAATATTTTTCTTGTATCAAACATGCGCTAGCTTTCCTTTTGACTTTTATGTAGCACTGACAATATTCTTCAAGAAATTGTAAGTTACAGCATTTTAAATGGGTCCCGATGTTTGCTGCAGCCACTTTGTCAATTTTACATACAATAAAGAAAACTAACTATTGTGTTCATGCCTCCGGATAACGCACAATAAAGTCTCGAAAGGAATTCATCGTATTTATTAACTGCAATTCGAAGCTAAATTTATTAACATGACAAAGACATAAAGATAAAATATGATACACCAAATTTTGCCATGCTAAATACAATGTAATTCCAATTTGTGTCTCAAAATCGCCTTGAAATATGCGGATTATTTTATTCATCGTCAAATATCTAAAGTCCAAGCACACAGACATTGTACATTTTATTTTAACATATTATACAACACACGTTTATTAATGACTGTGAGAAATTTCATTGAACAATTCTACTTGCAAAAATGTTATCAAACTTGTGATTTTCCCACAGATTCCCATTATGAAAACTTGTGTGAGGTCTTTTTTTTTCTTCAAATCAGTCTAGTATAAAACGCATCTTATTCATTTTTACTATCCAAATTTCTAAGTATATTCTGAAGTCTTAAGAAACAAGGTTTATTGAAATTTTAAAATGTATAAAAAATTGATCCAAATGTGCAGAACTTCCATAAGTGAGTAAATTTGCAACAGAATTATGACACTACTTGCCATTTAGCGACCCTCATTTGCAACTTTTTTAATATCTAGGTTACCTTATTGACACACTGCAAAGGCTAGAACAATGCATTTACTCTCAACTGTTATCGTTGTTATGTTTTATCTAACTTAAATAATCATTAAATAATGTTCCAATTAACATTCAAATCTGTCAAAATTTCGCTGAGACAGGTGTGGAGTAAGAATGATTGTTGCGTATTAATGTGTTAAAAAATAGTTTCAAATCTATAAAAAAACATACGACAAATTAACGTACGTGCCCGCTGGGACATTGGACAGTTGTCTCATTCTCACAGAAACTCGACGCCGGACCATGACTACAGCTGTAACAAACTAGAGAATCTACAAAAAACAAATGAATGTTCAATATGAAATTAATGTAATTTGGTAAATTTTGTAACAGATGCACATATTCAGCTTTATATTTATCCTATGAATATATCATTAACCCTCTTTAATGCATGTTTCCCCAACATGAACGCAGTGGTCAGGTGGTAACACTGTCTGACTGCGAAACCAGGTCTTGTGAGATCTCCCCTCACTCATCCACCTGAAATTACATATATTCGAATAATGGACCCGTGTATGGCTGCTTTACACCTGGCACATTAAAGAAGGAATCAGAGCGGCTTCTGTATCATGCACTATCCTCCAACTTAAATGGCATTCTTCTAGATAAGTCGTAGTTATGAGTTAACGTTAGCGACTACAAATAAGCATAAAACACGCATATAAACGCAATTCTTACAATAAACATTTAAATATTTAAATAATCAACATGGTCATCCACTCCTAGAAAGTACAAAGCATTACGTCAAGGAGTGTGTATACCTTGTCACCAAGGTAAATACAAATTAACTTAGCAATTATTTGTGTTTCATTTAATTTATTGTTATAGCCGCTACAATATAAGTTCGTTAATCTCTGTCGCTTCAAGTAAAAGTGTTATCCAAGTTTAAAGCACGTAACGTTCAGAAGATATTTCATATTGAAAGGAGGGAAATACCGATCAGTCAAAACTGCTCGCCCAACTGAATCAGAAGCAGCCACATGTTAATGTCTAATAAATCAGTATTAAATAAGAATAAATGTTGGACATTTTAGGGGACCTATCCTTGTTTATATTATCAATAATCAAAAGTTCAAAGTCCGTGTGAAAACCCGACACAAAACATAGGCTTGTTGCTAAATAAAACTATGCATCATCCTGTTTTATACTCAGGCAACAACACCATTAGTCAATGTATAATACTAAAGATATCAAAATTAAGTCACACTACACTCCTATGCAGATATTAAAAATGCTATCGACACATAAGAAACCTTCACAGTACAATAAGAGAAACAAGTTGTCAGAAATGAAAACAAGAGGGCCATGATGGACCTATATCGCTCACCAGAATACACAGATCTACATACCGACAGCTCCTTTGGTGAGAAGTAAGCTGATTGTCGAAAGACCTGAAAATAGAAGAAAGAAATGAAAGCAAGAAACTGAGTTTTTAGGATATTAGGGATGAAAGTAATAGCTTCTAAGTTCTAACTAACGCTCGTCTTAAATAAGAAAGACATTCCGTTCTTTTGATTTCATTAGTACGGTGCCCCTAAAGTGACATGTTACGCACTTTTTTTCCACTTAGGTAATGTGAGACTTTTTTTTATTTCGTTTAAACGAAATCATTTCGTTTAAACGAAATAACTAATTCGTTTAAACGAAATGATTTCGTTTAAACGAAAGAAATAACTAATTCGTTTAAACGAAATCACTATTTCGTTTAAACGAAATGATTTCATTTAAACGAATTAGTTATTTCGTTTAAACGATATAACTAATTCGTTTAAACGAAATGATTTCGTTTAAACGAAATAACATTTCGTTTAAACGAATTAGTTATTTCGTTTAAACGAATTAGTTATTTCGTCATTTCGTTTAAACGAAATATCTAAATCGTTTTACCAAATGATTCGTTTAATGAAATGATTTCTTTTTTTTTTACTTTTTTTTTTAGTTTAAACGAAATAGTTATTTCGTTGTTAAACGAAATGATTTCGTTTATATGAAATAACACCAGTCTCACATTACCTAAGTGGAAAAAAGTGCCGTCACATGTCACTTTAGGGTGCCCACGTACATTTTAGATTCAAGGTTATTTTATAACACACTAAATAGCACACTATATATTTATATAAAATGACAAGTTTCACAATGCTGCAATTTAACACTAGGACCCATTTTAAATTTCTTTAGCTTACATTTTCTTGTAGTCAACATTATACTGTAAACATATCCCAAAGAATGTAGGGGTCATGTTTGATGCAAGAAAAATCTTTCTGGTCAACGAACCGTCATTTTTACACTGACTGACAATCACATTTAGGGTAGGGGTGTCTGAATAAATTTCATGTTAAATCAGTTTGTAGTCTTTTTTCAACATGCAAAGGCTACCAGTATGTCAAGTATAGGCCATGCAATATGATTTCAACCAATGTATTGCAAAGATTTTCAAGGAAATCCTTCTTACAGCAAAAAAAAAATGAGAAACTATTTGATCACGCCATTATGCGTCATACATTTTTTTCATCGGTGTCAGGCTAATTTAGTGTCTGTATGCTATAAGGAAATATGATTTTTTTTTCAGCATTTTTGGCTCTCTATGTGAAGTTTATCTTATTCCGCTTATAAACAAGTTTCAGCCCAAACAAACCAGTTGTTTTCTCAAAAATTCACTTTTTTTTTGTTACTCAGCATTCATTATGTCCAACGGACTGCGGTTTTAAGCCGTTAAATTTGGCTGAATCACATTTAGTCCTTAACGAGTTTTTTCAAACCACCTTCAGATCTTCCATAACTATACCACAAGCAATGTGCGGAAAGGACACCCACTGAAAAAATCTTATAATATGACAACTGTGATTAAAATATAGACAAAATAAGTTTTTAGAGAATTTTTTTTTGACAAAAGAAAGCTTATTTTTCAGTAAAAATGGGGAAAATTGTCTTTTTTTACAGTCAAATGCAACAATACTGCATATTTATGCATTCTATAGATAAAGTCATGTTCATGGCCATGGTATTCAAGTTTCTCCACTCTTCTGTCAACATGTCAACTAAAAAGGTGTTGATATGCAAATGGTCCGTATGCCAAATGGAATGAAATGGTATCTAAGTGCTATTACTAAAGATCTTTTCGATATCACATCCACACAGGTGATGGAGATTCTAAAGGTCATTGGATGTAGCAAATGTTTCAAGGAAAACTAAAATGTGCACTGGAAAGCTGTGAGGCACCTAGCAAATTCTTAAAAGGCAAATTAACCGGGGCACCATTTAGTGACACTCGTTCCGTGGTAACAGAGGTCTAATCTTAAAAACAGATTTCGCTCTATCTATTAAATATAGAGAGCTGTTTAGAGTATCAAGAGCACATAAGAAGTACAAAAGCAATTTGAAAGTAATAAAACACAAATGCCTAATATAATTTCTAGAAATAGTACTATGTTTTCAAAAGTTCCTGTGGTACTCATGTTCTAAATACAGCTTGGTTTGTTCTGCCCTACAGAAAAGCAAAAAAACTATATGCTAGACCAATGTCAGGCTTAAATTGATGATGATGATGAGACTTTATCAGGAATGTATTGAAGGAAATTCTCCTTGGTCCAGAAAAGATAGAAAACCCCTAATTTTAACCTCTACAAGAATGTTGAAATCAGTGAA